>NC_135237.1:449618560-449918560 GCF_051348905.1 Ranitomeya variabilis | reverse complement strand
CAGGACTGCACAAATGACCGCACATCCCGTGACAAGGAAGGCCACCAAAAGGACCTAGCCACCAGATCTCTGGTGCCAAAAATTCCCGGATGACCTGCCAACACCGAGGAATGAACCTCGGAAATGACTCTGCTGGTCCACTTATCAGGAACAAACAGTCTGTCAGGTGGACAAGAGTCAGGTCTACCAGCCTGAAATCTCTGCAACATGCGTCGCAAGTCAGGAGAAATGGCTGACAAGATAACTCCCTCTTTAAGAATACCAACTGGTTCTGCGACTCCAGGAGAGTCAGGCACAAAGCTCCTTGAAAGAGCATCAGCCTTCACATTCTTTGAACCTGGTAAATACGAGACCACAAAGTCAAAACGGGAGAAAAACAATGACCAGCGGGCCTGTCTAGGATTCAGACGTTTAGCAGACTCGAGATACATCAAATTTTTGTGATCAGTCAAGACCACCACACGATGCTTAGCACCCTCGAGCCAATGACGCCACTCCTCAAATGCCCACTTCATGGCCAGCAACTCCCGATTGCCAACATCATAATTCCGCTCAGCAGGCGAAAACTTCCTAGAGAAGAAAGCACATGGTCTCATTACCGAACAACCAGGGCCTCTCTGTGACAAAACGGCCCCTGCCCCAATCTCAGAAGCATCCACTTCGACCTGAAAGGGAAGTGAGACATCAGGCTGGCACAAAACAGGCGCCGAAGTAAACCGGCGTTTCAACTCCTGGAACGCCTCCACGGCTGCAGGAGCCCAGTTAGCAACATCAGAACCTTTCTTGGTCATATCCGTCAAAGGTTTAACAACGCTAGAAAAATTAGCGATAAAACGACGGTAGAAGTTAGCAAAACCCAAGAACTTCTGAAGACTCTTAACTGACGTGGGTTGAGTCCACTCATGAATAGCTCGGACCTTGACTGGGTCCATCTCCACAGCAGAAGGGGAAAAATAAACCCCAAAAAGGGAACCTTCTGTACTCCAAAGAGACACTTTGAGCCCTTAACAAACAAAGCATTCTCACGCAAAACCTGAAACACCATCCTGACCTGCTCCACATGTGAGTCCCAATCTTCAGAGAAAACCAGAATATCATCCAGATAAACAATCATAAATTTATCCAGATACTTCCGGAAAATATCATGCATAAAGGACTGAAACACTGAGGGAGCATTAGAGAGCCCAAAAGGCATCACCAAGTACTCAAAATGACCTTCGGGCGTATTAAATGCAGTCTTCCATTCATCTCCTTGCTTAATGCGCACAAGGTTGTACGCACCACGAAGATCTATCTTGGTGAACCACTTGGCACCTTTAATCCGGGCAAACAAGTCCGACAACAGAGGCAAAGGATACTGAAATTTAACAGTGATTTTATTCAGAAGCCGATAGTCAATACAAGGTCTCAAAGATCCGTCCTTCTTGGCCACAAAAAAGAATCCCGCACCAAGAGGGGAAGAGGATGGATGGATATGCCCCTTCTCCAGAGACTCCTTGATATACGAACGCATTGCGGCATGCTCAGGTACAGACAGATTAAATAATCTTCCCTTAGGAAATTTACTACCTGGAATCAAATCTATGGCGCAGTCACAGTCCCTATGAGGAGGCAAAGCACTGGATCTGGACTCGCTGAATACATCCTGATAATCAGACAAATACTCAGGAACTTCCGAAGGAGTAGAGGAAGCAATAGACACCGGCGGGGAATCAGCATGAATTCCCTGACAGCCCCAACTTGACACAGACATTGCCTTCCAATCCAAGACTGGATTGTGGGTCTGTAATCATGGCAGACCCAAAACGACCAAATCATGCATTTTATGCAGAACAAGAAAACGAATCACCTCCCGATGCTCAGGAGTCATGCACATGGTTACCTGCGTCCAAAACTGCGGTTTATTTTCCGCCAATGGCGTAGCATCAATACCTCTAAGAGGAATAGGATTTACCAACGGTTCAAGAACAAAACCACAGCGCTTGGCAAATGACAGATCCATAAGACTCAGGGCAGCACCTGAATCCACAAACGCCATAACAGGGTAAGAAGACAATGAGCAAATTAAAGTCACAGACAAAATAAATTTAGGTTGCAAATTACCAATGGCGACAGGACTAACAACCCTTGTTAGGCGTTTAGAGCATGCTGATATAACATGTGTAGAATCACCACAGTAAAAGCACAATCCATTCTGACGTCTATGATTTTTCCGCTCATTTCTAGTCTGAATTCTATCACATTGCATTAAATCAGGTGTTTGTTCAGACAACACCACCAGAGGATTAGCGGTTTTGCGCTCCCGCAAACGCCGGTCAATTTGAATAGCCAGCGCCATGGAATCATTCAGACTTGTAGGAATGGGGAAACCCACCATCACATTCTTAATGGCTTCAGAAAGGCCATTTCTGAAATTTGCGGCCAGAGCACACTCATTCCACTGAGTAAGCACGGACCATTTCCGAAATTTTTGGCAATATACTTCAGCTTCATCCTGGCCCTGAGAAATAGCCAGCAAGGCTTTTTCTGCCTGAACTTCAAGATTGGGTTCCTCGTAAAGCAATCTGAGCGCCAGAAAAAACGCATCAATATTTGCCCATGCTGGATCTCCTGGCGCTAGCGAGAAAGCCCAATCCTGAGGGTCGCCCCGTAAAAAAGAAATAACAATTTTAACTTGCTGAGCTGAATCTCCAGATGAACGGGGTCTCAGAGAAAGAAACAATTTACAATTATTCTTGAAATTCCTAAACCTAAATCGGTCTCCAGAAAACAGTTCAGGAATAGGTATTTTAGGTTCAGACATAGGACTACTGGTAACAAAATCTTGTATGCCCTGCACACGAGCAGCCAGCTGGTCTACAGTTGTAATCAAGGTCTGGACATTCATGTCTGCAGCAAGCACAAGCCACTCAAAGGTAAAGGGGAAAAAGAGAGGGAAAAAAAAAAAACTCAGAATTTCCTTTCTTGTTATCCCACTTCTGCAATGCATTAAACATTCAATGTTGGCCTGGCATACTGTTATGACCCCAATGGCAGAGGGTCTCAGAAATAATTACTAAGTCTGCAAACACAAAAACCAGCTCATAGGGCAGTGGTAACTGGGCTGACCATATATCTAATCCTAGCACCACAAATAACAGCAGCCGGGGAACGTGCCTACGTTGATTCTAGACGTCTCGCGCCAGCCGGAGAACTAACTAACCCTAGAAGGGAAAAGAAAGACCTTTCTTGCCTCCAGAGAAAAGACCCCAAAAGTTGGATACAAGCCCCCAACAAATAATAACGGTGAGGTAAGAGGAAAAGACAAACGTAAGAATGAGCTAGGTATTTAGCAAAGAGAGGCCCACTAGCTAATAGCAGAATATAGTAAGATAACATATGGTCAGCAAAAACCCTATCAAAAATATCCACGCTGGAAATTCAAGAACCCCTGAACCGTCTAACGGCCCGGGGGGAGAACACCAGCCCCCTAGAGCTTCCAGCAAGGTCAGGAATCATATTTAGTACAAGCTGGACAAAAATGAGAGCAAGCAAATAACCCAAAAAACAAAGAAGCAAGACTTAGCTTAATTTTGCACAAACCAGGACCAGCAGATAGGAGCAAACAGAAGGGATCTGATTACAACGATGCCAGGCACTGGACTAAGGATCCAGGGAGTTTATATAGCAACACCCCTGGACTAACGACCCAGGTGGGTGCAAACTGAGGGAAGAAAATCCCAGAGTCATATCACTAGTAACCACAAGAGGGAGCCAAAAAGTCTAATTCACAACAGACCAAACCACATTGCCTGTGTGAATGCTACGTAATCCCTACCTGAGAGCAAGAATCCCTGCAATATACATTGCTCGAAAAAATAAAGGGAACACTAAAATACCACATCCTAGATATCACTGAATGTAGTATTCCAGTTGCAAATCTTTATTCATTACATAGTGGAATGTGTTGAGAGCAATAAAACCTAAAAATTATCAATGTGAATATAAATTAATATCCCATGGAGGTCTGGATTTGGAATCATAATCTAAATCAAAGTGGAAAATCAAATTACAGGCTGATCCAACTTCAGTGGAAATGCCTCAAGACAAGGAAATGATGTTCAGTACTGTGCAGGAAGAGACTCAGATGTACAAGCTGAATGATGGGGAACGGTTCTGACAGCTCCCTATCACACCGTTGTATTCATTATCATAAATCTATAAATCATTTCATATAATGTTAGAGTAGGAAGGGACCTCCTGGGTCATCTGGTCCAACCCTTTGCTCAATGCAGGATTCACTAATCCATCTCAGGCAGATGTCTGTCCAGCCTCTGTTTGAAAACTTCCATTGAAGGAGAACTCACCACCTCTCGTGGCAACCTGTTCTACTCATTGCTTACTCTCACTGTCAAAAAGTTTTTTCTAATATCTAATCTGTATCTTCTCCCTTTCAGTTTCATTCCATTGTTTCACGTGTTTCTATGTGCAAATGAGAATAATGATGATCCCTCTACACTGTGATATCCCTTCAGATATTTGTAGACAGCTATTAAGTCTCCTCTTAGCTCTTAGCCTACTTAATTGCAAGCTAAACCCAGATCCTTTAACCGTTTCTTGTAGGACATACTTTGTAGTCCACTTACCATCCTGGTAGCTCTTCAGTGAACTTGCTACAGTTTTTTTATTGTCGAACTGGGGTACATAGGACCCACCAGTGATATTGATTCTTAGGGCCCACCTTAGCCATACATGATAACACTGTCCTGGTAGTGGAAAACAAAGTAGACATCACTTTAAGCTTCCACTTCTGTTCATACAGATTGTTTTGGGGTAGGAAATAGAAGAAACATTTGTGGCTATTAGCTCCCTTTATGATAGGTAGTTATATACATTTTACACATGGAGTTCAGCTTCTGATGTCACCATTCTACCAGACATCAGAGACAGGAGCACTGCAGCTTGTGATAGGCTGCAGCGGTTAGGTGACGTGACCTGGCTACATCACAAGTTGCAGCAGTTGTGTAATTTGTAGAATGGTGACTAGTTTTCAGCGATACCTTCCGATATTTGAAAGTATCGGTATCGGATTGGATCGGCCGATATCCAAAAAATATCGGATATCGCCGATACCGATACCCGATACCAATACAAGTCAATGGGACACAAATATCGGAAGTGATCCTGGATGGTACCCAGGGTCTGAAGGAGAGGAAACTCTCCTTCAGGCCCTGGGATCCATATTCATGTAAAAAATAAAGAATAAAAATAAAAAATATGGATATACTCACCCTCGGACGAGCCCTGGCTGTCACCGCTGCAAGCGTCTGCCTCCGTTCCTAAGAATGCAGAGAGTGAAGGACCTTCGATGACATCACGGTCACGTGAGCGGTCACATGAGCGGTCACGCGACCAATCACAAGACCGCGACGTCATCGAAGGTCCTACACTCACTGCATTCTTAGGAACGGAGGCTGCCGGTTGCACCGCTGAGGTCCAGGGTCCGTCGGAGGGGTGAGTATATCCATATTTTTTATTTGTATTCTTTATTTTTTACATGAATATGGATCCCAGGGCCTGAAGGAGAGTCTCCTCTCCTCCAGACCCTGGGAACCATACGCACCGCACACGCCTGGGAAGTTATAGGAACTTCCGATTCCGATTTCCGATATCACAAAAATATCGGAACTCGGCATCGGAATACTGATACAGGGAATATCGGCCGATACCCGATATTTGCAGTATCGGAATGCTCAACACTAATGGTGACATCTGGTGCAGGTCACAGGCAGGCCTGCAGTAAATTCGGGAGAGGGACAGAAGGTGAGTAAGATTTATTTTGCTATTTTTACAGAATCTGGCCTTCAGGTAACACCTTTTGTCCATACAACCCTGGTAATAAACTTGAAAATAAATGCTCATTATTGTAGCTCCTGACAGCTCTTGTACCATATTCCCTTATGCTTCTATTTTCAATGGCTGCAAATCACTGGCTTCAAAGTCTTCAGCCGTATACCACTGACAAGCTGCAAAACATACAAAGGGCATCCAGCTTGTGCCATCTGCAGCCCATGTAAATAGAAACATTGGAAACATGGCACTGGAGCTGCCGTGAGATAGAGGGGTGAGTAACATAGCAACGTAGTAATTAAGGTTGAAGGAAGACTTTAAGTCCATCTAGTTCAACCCATAGCCTAACATGTTGATCCAGAGGAAGGCAAACAAAAAACCATGCAGCAAACACTAAGCTCCACATTGGGGAAAAAAAATTCCTTCATGACTCCACATACGGCAATCAGACTAGTTCCCTGGATGAGCGCCCTATCACTAGTAGTAGGAATTGCTGCCTGTGTGCATTATTTTCTTTATTTTGGACAACCCCATTAAAGTTTTTTTTCTATATAATGTACTTTTAGGGCTATAAGACACAATATTTAGGAAGAAAACAATATTGTTTAAAAGTCTGGGTATTATAATTCCTGATCAGGGGGACCTTGCGTTGCCAAACATCTTGATAATTTCTCTAATGATTGGGCAGAGAGCTCATGAAGCGTTCTGCCTGATCATTTAGAGTACTTTCCATATGTTCATATTTGCAAATTTCTTTTCTGCCAGGCACTGATCTGCATGATCAGTATAGGGCAACAGGAGAAGCTGAACTGCCTTAGCCAAGTGGCATCAGGCTGTGCTGAAGCTAACATTCTTAGGTAACAAACCGCACAATGCTGAAGAGTTGTAGACAGCTCTGAAACAGCAAGCAGATCTGTGGCTGACACCGCTAAACCTAGAGCCAGGCAAGGTTTTGTATGACAATGGCCGGAACCTGGTGGTGGCTGTGAGGCAATGCAAGCTCACGCATGTACCATGCCTGGCCCATATGCTTAACTTTGTGGTTCAGCAGTTTCTCAAAACCTACCTGGAGCTGCCAGATCTGCTTGTCAAAGTACGCCGCCTGTGTGCCCATTTTACAAAGTCAGCTACAGCTTCCGCCACCCTTGCCGTGTTTCAGCAGCATTTGCAGTGTCCAGCTCACTGACTGGTGTGCGATGTCCCCACATGTTGGAACTCTACACTGCAGATGTTGGGAAGGATTTGTGGGCAAAAGAGGGCAGTTGTTGACTACAAGCATCAACAAGGCCACCGGTATTCAATTCAGACTCTACACACAAGACTTCAGGAGTGGACATGAATGTCAGACATATGTATCATCCTACAAAACTTTGAGGAGTCGACCAAGATGGTGAGCGGCGATAACGCAATAATTAGCATCACCATCCCACTTCTCTGTCTTCTTAAATGCACTCGGCTCACAGTTAAAGAGGATGCCTTATAGGCGGAGCATGATGAGATGGAGCATGGAACCATACAGGCTGATTACACACAGCCCAGCATCATCTCATCCCAATGTGGATTGGGTGACAATGAGGAAGAGGAGGAGGAGAAGGAGGATGAACAGGAGATAGTTTCATGTGCTATAGACGGTAGTATTTCCACATCTGTCATACCGATTGTTCAGCGTGGATGGCCTAAGGACAGGGATAAGGAGGAGGAGAGCATGGTCAGTCGTCCTCTTAGTGAGGACATGGAAGTCTTGGCTATTAGCAGCCTGGCATGCATGGCTGAGCTTATGTTACGCTGCCTTGACCGTGACCCTCACATTATCAAAATTTTGGGTGACAGTCATCTCTGGTTGGTGACACTTCTAGACCCTTGCTACAAGCAGAGCTTTCTATTGCTTATTCCCGAGGTGGAGAGGTCTACTAAAATGGGGCAGTACCAGAAGGCCCTTGTTGCAAAATTATTAAAAAAATTCCCATCTGAAAATGCTGGCAGCAGAGGTCACAGTTCTTTGGACAACCAAGGAGTACAGGCGAGAGAGACAAAACTCCAATCCAGCAGAGGAAGGGGAACAATGGCAAAGTTCTGGGAGAGTTTTCTCAGACCCTCCCATCACACAGGCCCTGAGTCATGTGGGGTACTCACAAAAGGAGTGCAAAGTTTGGAAGATGCTGAGGAAGTACCTTGCTGACCGTACCAACGTCCTCTGTAATTCATCTGTGCCTTATAATTATTGGGTTTCAAAGCTAGATACGTGGCATGAACTGGCTCTCTATGACTTGGAGGTCCTGGCCTGCCCTGCCGCTAGTGTTTTGTTCAAGTGGAATTATAACTGATATGCGCATCCACCTGTCAACTGAAAATACTGACAGGCTTACTCTTATAAAAATGAACAAGGGCTGGATTGGGCCAGACTTCCGTACACCACCGAATGATAGCAGCATAACATAAACTTAAATCCAGTGTCTTTTTTGGGGGGAGGTCTATTCCCATGCACATCTTCACACACACACCTGGGTATACAATTCCTGATTTTGGCTATTTGCTGTTGTCCTCCTCCTTCTCCTCGTCCTCATCTTCCACCACCACTAGATCACCAGGATAACCGTGGTCCATGATGCAACACCCACATAATTTTTTTAAAGGGTGTTTATGATGCCTGTACAAAAAATAATGTTTATACACTATGTTCTTGTATACTCCCAAAAATCTTTTTTCATGAGGCCCCCTCTATGTCTCTTCAAAGGGGCATTGGAGTGGCTCAAAATTTTTACCAGCCCTCGCATTCACTGCATAGGCAAACAGTATGGGAGACCCACTTCCTAATAATGTGAAAATTGCTTTATGAGGCCCTCCTCCATGTCTCTTCCAAGGGGTTTTGGGATGTGTAAAAATTTGTGGCAGCTCTTGCATTCACTGCATAAGCAAACAGTATGGGTGCCCCACCCCCTTTTGGCCCTCCGACCCCTGTTGGGACCCCCAGTATGGAGTGTGCTGCATTCCCACGGAACCTTCCATCCCATGGTATCTCTCGACCAGTCCAACCAGTTAATCGGCATTCTGGGGATCACCCTGGGCAACCCAAGTGTGTGCGAGCCTCTGCAGAGAGTGCACAAACTGGTCCATCACCGTTCTACCATCTGCGCAGGAGTAGAGGACTCTGGCTGCATCCACGTCTGGGCCAGGTGCAACAGGTCAAACATTTGGGAACGTGATGGTTTGTCCTAGTGATATGCCCAATGGTGAACCTGCTGTTCCCTGATAGTCATTGTTACCCCAAGTGTGCAAGAATCTCCGTTTTTAGCTTGCCAAACTCTTTAATGTCCTGCAAAGCTAAATCATAGTATGCTTTCTGGGGTTCCCCCATCAAGTATGGCGCCAGTACCTCTGCCTACTTCTCTGGCATAAGTTTCTCCCTCTCGGCAACCCTTTCAAACAACATCTGAAAAGCCTCAACATTGCAATTCTCCATTGTAGAATCTTCAGTCTCAACAATGCAGTTCACCACTGCGCGTTGTTCAGCTTCAATAATGCAATTCTCCACTGTAGGTTATTCAGCTTCAATATTGCAATTCTCCAGTGCAGGTTCTTCACCCTTAACACTGCAATTCACGGCAGGTTCTTCAGGCTCAACACTGCAATTCTCCACTGCCACGTCTTCAGCCTCAACACTGCAGTTCTCCACTGCAGGTTCTTCAGGCTCAACACTGCAATTCTGCACTGCTGGGTCTTCAGCTTCAATATTGCAATTCTCAAGTGCTGGTTCTTCAGCCTCAACACTGATATTCACTGCAGGTTCATCAGGCTCAACACTGCAATTCTCCACTGCCGGATCTTCAGCCTCAACACTGCAATTCTCCACTGCAGGTTCTTCAGCCTCAACACTGCAATTCTCCACTGCAGGTTCTTCAGCCTCAACACTGCAATTCACTGAAGGTTCTTCAGCTTCAATATTGCAATTCTCCAGTGCAGGTTCTTCAGCCTCAACACTGCAATTCACTGCAGGTTATTCAGCTTCAACACTACAATTCACTGCCGGGTCTTCAGCCTCAACACTGCAATTCTTCAATGCAGGTTCTTCAGCCTCAGCACTGCAATTCTCCACTACAGTATGGGAGTACCAATTTCCTCATAATGGGAACATTGCTTTCAGGTGGCCATCCTGTACGTCTGTTCAAAGGGTTATTGGGGTGCATCTACATTTGGGCCAGGGCAGGCCTTGCATTCACTTCATGGCCAAACAGTATGGGAGTACCAACTTCCTAATAATGGGAACATTGCTTTCAGCTGGCTATCCTGTATGTCTGTTCAAAGGGTTATTGGGGTGCGTCCACATTTGGGGAAGGAAGCAAAAGGATAAGAACACACCGGCACTCCCAAAAAAGTAAAAATAGAAAGCTGCTGGTGCCTAGACAGCTACTGTGCTGAATCTGTCATGTGGCAAAAAAAGAAAGAAATATATGTAAATTAGGACACCGCGCTAACCAGATATAAAAATCCAATGAGCAAGTTTTACCAAAGAGTGAATAAACCTGTAAATGAACCTGTAAATAAACAAAACCTGCTAATAGACAGTCACCAACAGTGGTGATAACCGGTGTAGAAATGGCTGCAACCACCAATAGTAATAATGACGGACCGATATTAGGATGGGATATCACAAATGCCAAACAGCCACTCCTCGCAGTCACCAGCAACACTACATTCAAATACAGCAGCGGGTGAATCTATGAAGGAAAACTCAATTAAGAGATATAATGTATAACAAATATATTAGTAAGTAGGTAAACCACACACTTACTGGTATAGCATAACTGCAGTGTAGGTGCTGGCGCTGCTCTGAAGTGGTGATGTATTGGAGCGGGGTAACCAGCAGCCTGTGTAACCGGAACTGATGGGCCCTGACGAAGAAGGTCCGGAGACCTTCGAAACGCGTAGGCAATTTTGGTCCTGTTCGGCACCCGTCCCCTGCTCTTTGCCTTTCAATCTAGGTGACGTCACCCAGACCACGCCCCCTTTTTTACCGCTCTCTCTAGCGGCGTTCTTCCAGCCCACGTGTGCCGGCCAACGGCGTTTCAGGCGCGTGGCGGCTGAGCACTAACAGGGGAGGACGCTCCCCAAACCAGTGGGTGTCTCTGCCGCCTCTCTCTGCTGCCTTATACCGCCGGTTGGACCCATCAGTTCCGGGTACACAGGCCGCTGGTTGCCCCGCTCCAATACATCACCACTTCAGAGCAGCGCCAGCACCTACACTGCAGTTATGCTATACCAGTAAGTGTGTGGTTTACCTACTTACGAATATATTTGTTATACATTATATCTCTTAATTGAGTTTTCCTTCATACATTCACCCGCTGCTGTATTTGAATGTAGTGTTGCTGGTGACTGCGAGGAGTGGCTTTTTGGCATTTGTGATATCCCATCCTGATATCGGTCCATCATTATTACTATTGGTGGTTGCAGCCATTTCTACACCGGTTATCACCACTGTTGGTGACTGTCTATTAGCAGGTTTTGTTTATTTACAGGTTCATTTACAGGTTTATTCACTCTTTGGTAAAACTTGTTCATTGGATTTTTATATCTGGTTAGCGCAGTGTCCTAATTTACATATATTTCTTCCACATTTGGGGAAGGCCTTGCATTCACTTCATGGGCAAACAGTATGGGAGAACCAACTTCCTAATAATGGGAACATTGCTTTCAGGTGGCACTCATTTATGTCTGTTCAAACGGTTATTGTGGTGCGTCTAAATTTGGTGCAGGCCTTGCACTCAATGCAAAGAGAAATAGTATGGGAGTACCAAATTCCTAATAATGGGAACATTGATTTCAGGAGGTCCTCCTGTACGTCTCTTCAAAGGAGTATTAGTGTGTGTCAAAATTTTGGGCAGCCCTGTCACTCACTGCATACGCAACAACTGCATGAGACCCACTATTTAATAATGGGAACAACAAAGCATAGCCGGCTGATAGCTCTCTAAGAATAGTGAGGGCTGACTGCTAGCCATTTACGAATAGTAAAGGCCGCCTGATGGCCCTATAAAAATAGGCTTTGTGACTTTCGGAGTCTCTCCTTCATAAATGAAACAGGATATGTCTGATGATGTGTCACACACCACATGGCCAGATAAGGTTGTAAAATGACATTTTCCAGTGAATGCATTTGTCTTGGTTGAAAGCAATGCTAAAGTTGAAAAACACATCAAAAACTACGTGTGAACATAGCCCAAGAGGCGGAGGAGAATTTTTGTTTTTGTTTATTTATTTTGCCTTATATACAAGTCATTTCCCTGGAAAGGTTGATCCTTAACATATTTCCCAGGAAAATCCATTTTGGTTTCGTTTTTGTATGTTTTATTGTGAGTCTGTAAAAGTGGTGTAAGACTCTGACAACATTGTTCACAGCAGTGACCTGGGAGTCAGAAATGTTTCCAGGGTTCTTCCCCAAGCTGTTCCCATGTCATTTGAGTACTGTTCCCATCGATTTCCACAATTTTTAATGCATTTGCAGACCACCGGGGGGGAGGACCGTGGAAAAAATGCTCGACATTCCCATAGACTTACATTGGGCTCGTTGCTCGGGTCAAGCACCCGAGCATTCCAATTTGCTCGACCCAAGCAATTATTTTCACTGCTCTACATTATAAACTTCTGTGAAGTACTTGGGGGTTCAAAGTGCTCACCACACATTTAGATAAGCTCCTTGGGGGTCTAGTTTCCTAAATAGTGTCACTTGTGGGGTTTACACTGTTTAGGCACATCAGGGGCTCTCCAAATGAGATATGGCATCCGATCTCAATTCCAGCCAATATTGCACTGAAAAAGTTAAAGGACTCTCCTTTCCTTCCGAGCTCTGCCATGCACCCAAACAGTATAAGTCAGGAAAATAGTCTATTGGGAGCTCTGTGAGAGCAGCGAGGGAGTTAAAAAGGGAAGCAGGATTCAATGCAGCTCCAGCCGTGCACCTTCTAGAAGGAGCGAATAAAACTTGGAAAAACAAGCACGGTCACAGGAGCACTGAAATGAAGCCAGGACAAGAATATTGGGGTAAACCACAACGTGTTTAGACGGTACCCCGTCTTCATCAGGTGGAAGTTTTATACCTGATGAAGACGGGGTACCGTCGAAACGCATTGTGGTTTACACTAATATTCTTGTTCTGGCTTCATTTCAGCGCTCCTGTGACCATGCTTGTTTTTCCAAGTTTTATGCGCCCAAACAGTGGTTTACCTGCACATATGGGCTATCAGCGTACTCAAGACAAATTGCACAATAACTTTTTGGGTCCAATTTCCCCTGTTACCCTTGGAAAAATAAAACAATTGGGAGAGAAAAATAATTTTTGTGGAAAAAATTTGTTTTATTTTTACGGCTCTACGTTATACACTACTGTGAAGAACTTGCTCACCACACATCTAGATAAGTTCCTTTGGGGGTCTAGTTTCCAGAATGGTGTACTTTGTGGGGGTTTCCACTGTTTAGGCACATCAGAGGCTCTCCAAGCGCGACATGGCAACCGATCTCAATTCCAGCCAATTTTGCACTGAAAAAGTCAAATGGCGCTCCTTTCCTTTTCGAGCTCCGCCATGCACCCGAACAGTGGTTTACTCTCACATATGGGGTATCCGCGTACTCAGGACAAATTGCACTACAACCTTTGGGGTCCAATTTCATCTGTTACCCTTGGTAAAATAAAAAATTGGGGGCAAAAACATAATTTTTGTGGAAAAAATATGATTTTTTATTTTTACGGGTCTACGTTATAAACTTCTGTGAAGCACTTGGGGGTTCACAGTGCTCACCACACATCTAAAAAAGTTTCTTGGGGATCTAGTTTCCAAAATGGTGTCACTTGTTGGGGATTTCTACTGTTTAGTCACATCAGGGGCTCTCCAAACGCGACATGACATCCAATCTCAATTCCAGCCAATTTTATATTGAAAAGTCAAACGGCGCTCCTTCCCTTCCGAGCTCTGCCATGTGCCCAAACAGTGGTTTACCTGCACATATGTGGTATCAACGTACTCTGGACAAATTGCACAGCAACCTTTGGGGTCCAATTTCTCCTTTTACCATAGGTAAAATTAAAAAAAAAAATTCATCTGAAGTAATTTTTTTGTGAAAAGAAGTTAAATATTCATTTTTTTTAAACATTCAAAAATTCCTGTGAAGCACCTGAAGGGTTAATAAATGTCTTGAATATGGTTTAAGCACCTTAAGGGGTGCAGTTTTTAGAATGGTGTCACTTTGGGGTATTTTCTATCATATAGACCCCTGAATGTGACTTCAAATCTGATGTGGTCCCTAAAAATATAATGGTGTTGTAAAATCGTGGTTTACCTTTTAACCCTTATAATTTCCTAACATAAAAAATGTGGGTTCCAAAATTGTGCTGATGTAAAGTAGACATGTGGGAAGTGTTACTTATTAAGTATTTTGTGTGACACATCTCTGTGATTTAAGGGCATGAAAAATCAAATTTGTAAAATTGTGAAATTTAAAAATTTTTCACCAAATTTCTATTTTTTTCACAAATAAATGCAAGTTATATCAAATAATTTTTGCCACTATCATGAAGTACAATATGTTACGAGAAAACTTTCTCAGAGTCACCAGGATCCATGGAAGCATTCCAGAGTTGTTACCTCATAAAGGGACAAAAATTAGCCCGTTCACTAACATGCAAACCACCCTCAGGGGTAAAGGGGTTAACAAGTTCCCCCATGGAGATTTAGGCTGATCTCTCACCTTCCTCATAATAAAGGATCCCCCACGAGGTGAGATTTTGCATGGTGCCCCAGATCGATGTTTAATTGACAGTCATTTTGTATTTCTTGCATTTTCTTACTATTGCACCAACAGTTGTCTCCTTCTCACTCAGCTTCTTGTGGTTTTGTAGCCTATTCCAGCTTTGTGCATGTCTATGATCTTGGCCCTGACATCCTTATATAGCTCTTTGGTCTTGCCCATGTTGTACAGGTTAGAGTCTGACTGATTAACTGAATCTGTGGACATGAGTCTTTCATAAATGTGACTATGTAAGACAGCTGTCATTAATGCAGGTAATGAGTTGATTAGGATTGTCTAACTGGTCTGTAGGAGCCAGAACTCTTAATGGTTGGTAGGGGATCAAATACTTATTTTTCACTGCAAAATGCAAATAAATTTATATAACTTATACAATGTGATTTTCTGGATTATATTTTTGATATTCTATCTCTCATTGCTAAAATTAACTCACCCTTAAAATTATACACAGTTCATGTCTTTGTAAGTGGGAAAACTTACAAATCAGCAAGAGATGAAATAATTATTTCCTTCACTATAAATAAATGTATTTATTGGAAAAATATGTTTCTTTTTTTCTTTATTTGGGGATTTTTAAAAAATACTTTTACTCCTTTTAGTATTTTTTTGTTTTCCTTTTTTGCATTGCCCATGCTGGGACATCACTGTATAGTGTCAGATCGCTGATCTGATACTCTGCACTGCAAAGTATTACATCAGCATCTGACAGGCACCTACCCTGCAGGACTCTGAAGGACCCCTCAGTCATCTTGTGGCTGAGGGTCTCCATGGAGACCATCAGGACAACACGATCATATTGCATTGTCCTGATGGAAGCACGCAGGGATGATGCTCATCTATGCCGCTGTCAGTAGTGACAGAGGCATTATATGGGTTAAAGCCCACGATTGATGCTAGCACCGATCGTGGGCGTTGCTGCAGGGTATCAGCTCTCACACAGAGCTGACACCCACACCCAATCGCAGCGGCTCTCAGCATGAGGCTGCGCGATCGGTGCGCCATATTTGTACTGCTGTTTGCGGAAACGCAGCTCCTGCAGAGCAGTACATGTAAGGCTCATGTCGGGAAGTGGTTAATATTGTTGACCTATCTTTAGTTTGATTGGTGAGAGTGCGAAACTCAGCCCCACCACCGATCAGTTGTTCCCTGTGTTGGTGGCAGCCAGAACTGCTCAGTTATGGAGCTACACAGCCCTATCGACTGAATAGTTGTCGCAGCCGGGTACTGCACATTCGCCACTTATTCAAATCAATAGGGAGTCCATGAGCAGTACCGCGCCACAGCCACTATTTCATCAACGGGGCTGTCCAACTCCTTAACTGAGCAGTTTCGGCTGCCGACACTTAAAACAGCTGATCAGACATTGAAGACCTATCCTAAGGATTTACTATTAATGTTAAAGTCCTAGACAAGCCCTTTAAGAGTATAAATTAAAGTTACACTTTAACATTCACTGACATAAGTAAATTTGGAGATTAGAATTTAAAGTAATAATAGTTGTTTTTTGGTGATGTCATATCTTATTATTGATTATTCAGGAGCTCATGTGAATTACACTATGCTAAAAATTTCCCAGCAGCTTAAGCGAGGAATGCATGTACTGTAGTGCTGACATTGTGACAATTGTCAAAAATCAAGCCATGTTATGTCTAATTAGACCCAGATACTTTGACACATGGCCAGCATCCCAGAGATTATGAGAACTGAACTGTCACAACCTCTTCCTCTCATGTACACATGACATATTATGTGGCACTGCTTCCTCCTACAAAAAAACAGAGAGCAAAATACTAGTTAAACATATAGAAATCCCAATGACTTTACATACGGGTGTGAGTACTTCCCATACAGAGTGGGTTTTTGCGTTGTTCTATTTTCAAGCAGATGGGTCAGTTCTTGCCATTACAACCGCTGTAGAGGTATACTGAATATTATGATAATAACAATTTGAGCATCTTCAGGACTGCTAACATACTGAATTATCCAACATGCTAATTCAGTGTATATCTACATACATCCATAACCATAAGTTAAAGAAGCACTCTCACTAACTTTTTTATTCACTAAACGTGTGTGTATATAGATGTAATGTAGTGTGAGTGTATTAATATACTTACCTTTCCTCCGCTTTCTCCGATGTCTATTGCCGGTATTCTCTGCTTCTCTGTGACGTCACAACCATTCCAACTAGCTGTCACATACTATGTGCTATGCGTGACCAGAAGCCAATTTTACAATGAAAGTCCATGGAGCTTCGTTCTGATGCTCCATATAATATAACAAGTTTGTAAAACTACATGTGAAACCCCATTTCAGATTTGCATTATTCTGAACGGTCTTAGAATAAGCTGCTTCTAAGATCTGTCAGCCCTGAGGTCCAAAAAAGTTATGTAAAGCACATTGCAAAAAAGAATATTTATAACCACATCCTAAAATGCAGTAAAGGCGCAGGTGCATGCTGGTGTGACCGCATTGCTATAGCACACACACAAACACATGCATAATTGGCAGAGATGGTTTGAAACAAAGTTGGGCCCTGAGCAAAAGTTAAAGCGGGGTCCCAAATGGTAACATATTGCACCGTGATACAGAAATATTTAGGTTACATTTACACAAGCTGATTTCAGACCATTAAATGAGTGCGATCACAAATATTAAAGTTGTTCATCGCTTGTTTACAGCTCCTTTTAAACAGACTTACGAAGAATGATGGGTACAGAGCAATCTCTAATATATAATTCTGTCTCCATATAGTATCATGTTATTAGCAACATATCGCCTGATTACACCAGACAATGTCCTGCCAATAACAAGGATTTTTGCTCCACCCTAAACAATCCAATCACTGATGAATGAGAATCATTTTGTTCATTTGTTGGGTGATTGCCGGACGTTTTACATTTCTGAGCTCATCTGTGTTGCCATTATTTATAAATGTGGATGCTACACAAACATACATATCAGTATATAAAACACATGCACATACATATGTAATAAAAGCAGATACACATTTATATACACATTGCATACACAGCACACAAACATACAGTTAGGTCCATATATATTTGGACAGACACAACATTTTTCTAATTTTGGTTATAGACCTTACCACAATGAATTTTATACAAAACCATTCAGATGCAGTTGAAGTTCAGACTTTCAGCTTTCATTTGAGGCTATCCGCATTAAAATTGGATGAAAGGTTTAGGAGTTTCAGCTCCTTAACATATGCCACCCTGTTTTTAAAGGGACCAAAAGTAATTGGACAATTGACTCCAAGGCTATTTCATGGACAGGTGTGGGCAATCCCTTTGTTATGTCATTCTCAATTAAGCAGATAAAAGGCCTGGAGTTGATTTGAGGTGTGGTGCTTGCATTTGGAAGGTTTTGCTGTGAAGTAAACATGCGGTCAAAGGAGCTCTCCATGCAGGTGAAACAAGCCATCCTTAAGCTGCGAAAACAGAAAAAACCCATCCGAGAAATTGCTACAATATTAGGAGCGGCATTATCTACAGTTTGGTACATCCTGAGAGAGAAAGAAAGCACTGGTGAACTCATCAATGCAAAAAGACCTGGGTGCCCACGGAAGACAACAGTGGTGGATGATCGCAGAATAATCTCCATGGTGAAGAGAAACCACTTCACAACAGCCAACCAATTGAACAACACTCTCCAGGAGGTAGGCGTATCAATATCCAAATCTACCATAAAGAGAAGACTGCATGAATGTAAATACAGAGGGTTCACTGCACGGTGCAAGCCACTCATAAGCATCAAGAATAAAATGGCTAGAATGGACTGTGCTAAAAAACATCTAAAAAAGCCAGAACAGTTCTGGAAGAACATTCTTTGGACAGATGAAACCAAGATCAACCTCTACCAGAATGATGGAAAGAGAAAAGTATGGCGGAGGCGTGGTACAGCTCATGATCCAAAGCATACCACATCATCTGTAAAACACGGCGGAGGCAGTGTGATGGCTTGGGCATGCATGGCTGCCAGTGGCACTGGGTCACTAGTGTTTATGGATGATGTGACACAGGACAGAAGCAGCCAAATTAATTCTGAAGTATTCAGAGACATACGGTGTGCTCAGATCCAGCCAAATGCAGCAAAACTGATTGGTCGTTGTTTCATACTACGGATGGACAATGACCCAAAACATAAAGCCAAAGCAACCCAGGAGTTTATTAAAGCAAAGAAGTGGAATGTTCTTGAATGGCCAAGTCAGTCACCTGATCTCAACCCAACTGAGCATGCGTTTCACTTGTTAAAGACTAAACTTCAGACAGAAAGGCCCACAAACAAACAGCAACTGAAAACCACCGCAGTGAAGGCCTGGCAGAGCATCAAAAAGGAGGAAACACAGCGTCTGGTGATGTCCATGAGTTCTAGACATCAGGCAGTCATTGCCAACAAAGGGTTTTCAACCAAGTACTGAAAATGAACATTTTATTTAAAATTATTGAATCTGTCCAATTACTTCTGGTCCCTTTAAAAACAGGGTGGCACATGTTAAGGAGCTGAAACTCCTAAACCCTTCATCCAATTTTAATGTGGATACCCTCAAATGAAAGCTGAAAGTCTGAACTTCAACTGCATCTGAATTGTTTTGTTTAAAATTCATTGTGGTAATGTCTATGACCAAAATTAGAAAAATGATGTCTCTGTCCAAATATATATGGACCTAACTGTATGTCTATATGCATAGCAAATACACACATATACAGTATAAACACGTAGCACATACACACATGTATATACACAGCACATGCATATATGTATAAACACACAGCACATAAAAACATGTATATGCACAGAGTACACACATACAGTATGTACTGTATATATATATACATGGAACACATACTGTAGATACAAGTGCTTCTCACTAAATTACAATATCATGAAAAAGTTAATTTATTTCACTTCTTCAATACAGAAAGAGAAATTCATATATTATACAGAGTCAAAACAAACAGAGTGATCTATTTCAAGTGTTTCTTTCTGTTAATGTTGATGATTATGGCTTACAGCCAATGAAAACCGAAAAGTCATTCTCTCAGTAAATTAGAATACTTTATAACACCAGTTTGAAAAATGATTTTTCAAGCTGATATGTTGGCCTACGGAAATGTATGTTCAGTAAATCCACTTAATTCTTGGTTGGGACTCCTTTTGCATTAATTACTGCATCAATGCGGCGTGGGATGGATGCGATCAGCCTGTGGCACTGCTGAGGTGTTATGGAAGCACAGGTTGCTTTGATTCATTCAGCTCGTCTGCATTGTTGGGTCTGGTGTCTCTCATCTACCTCTTGACAATACCCCATAGATTCTCTATGGGGTTAAGGTCAGGCGAGTGTGCTGGCCAATCAAGCACAGTGATATTGTTGTTCTTAAGCCAGGTATTGGAACTTTTGGCAATGTGGACAGGTGCCAAGTCCTGCTGGAGAATGAAATTTTCATCTCCAAAAAGCTTATCAGCAGAGAGAAGCATGAAGTGCATGAAATTCCCTGGTAGACTGCTGTCCTGACTTTGGTTTTGATAAAACACTGTGGACCTACACCAGCAGATGACGTGGCTCCCCAAACCATCACGGATTGTGGAAACTTCATGCTAGACCTCAAGCAGCTTGGATTGTGTGCCTCTCCTCTCTTCCTCCAGACTCTCGTACCTTGATTTCCAAATGAAATGTAAAATTTACTTTCATCTGAAAGCAACACCTTGGACTACTGAGCAGCAGTCCAGTTCTTTTTCTCCTTGGCCCAGGTATGACGCCACTGGTGTTGTCTATTGGTCATGAGTGGCTTGACACAAGGAGTGCGACATTTGTAACCCATGTCCTGGATACATCTGTGTGTGGTGGCTCTTGAAGCAATGACTCCAGCAGCAGTCCACTCCTTTTGAATCTCCCCCAAATTTTTGAATGGCCTTTTCTTAACAATCCTTTCAAGGCTGCCCTTTTCCCTGTTGCTAGTGCACCTTTTTCTACCACACTTTTTTCTTCTACTCAACTTCACATTAATATGCTTGGCTACAGCACTCTGTGAATAGCCAACTTCTTTAGCAATGACCTTTTGTGGCTTACTCTCCTTGTTGAGTTTGTCAATGACGTCTTCTGGACATCTGTCAAGTCAGCAGTCTTCTCCATGATTGTGGAGCCTAATGAAACAGACTAAGGGACCTCTTTAAACGATTAGTAATGGTGTGGGGTGGCATTTCTTTGGAGGGCCGCACAGCTCTCCATGTGCTCACCAGAGGTAGCCTGACTGCCATTAGGTACTGAGATGAGATCCTCAGACACCTTGTGAGACTATATGCTGGTGCGATTGGCCCTGGGTTCCTCCTAATGCAGGACAATGCCAGACCTTATGTGGCTGGAGTGTGTCAGCAGTTCCTGCAAGATGAAGGCATTGAAGCTATGGACTGGCCCGCCAGTTCCCCAGACCTAAATCCGACTGAAGACATCTGGGACATCATGTTTTGCACCATCCACCAATGTCACGTTGCACCACAGACTGTCCAGGAGGTAGTGGATGCTTTAGTCCAGGTCTGGGAGGAGATCCCTCAGGAGACCATCCGCCCGCTCATCAGGAGCATGCCCAGGTGCTGTTGGGAGGTTATACAGGCACGTGGAGGCCACACACACTATTGAGAATCATTTCCTTGTCTTAAGGCATTTCCACTGAAGTTGGATAAGCCTGTAACTTCATTTTCCACTTTGATTTTGAGCATCATTCCAACTCCAGACCTCCGTGAGATATTAGTTGTGATTTACATTGATAACTTTTAGGTTTTATTGTTCTCAACACATTTCACTATGTCATGAATAAAGATTTACAACTGTAATGTTTCATTCAGTGATATCTAGGATGTGGGATTTTAGTCTTCTCTTTATTTTTTGAGCTGTCTATATACATTGCATATAAACACATGTATATATGGAGTGCCCCATAGGGCCGTGGAAATACTCGGTACTGGTTCTTTAAAGGGGAAGTGTCACGACAGCAGTTACCCGGTTTGTGGCCCTGGGTGTCCAATAAGAATAAATGTGATGAAAGGGGACTAAAGTTTTTAGAGGATGATGGTGGTGCAGCAAAGATGGTGCAGATCTCCATGGGTAGAGCTAGCCCCAGGGCAGTTGTAGTGCAGGTGTTAAGATGGCGGTTGTGGTTATGCCTGGCAGGTGACACAGCAATGACTCAAAGGACACTGCAAGGTGCAGTTTCCACTTTTATTTACAGTTTCCAGTCCACAAACACCAGCCGGATGCTGTGTTCTCTGGGTCAGTGGTCCAGCAAACTCCTTGGTAAATTGGGGCGTACCTTTCCAGGAATGCCTTTCTCTAGCCATCTCACTACACTGGCTTCCACTTCTCTGGCCCAGAGTCTCACCCACAGTGTCCCAAGCCAGCAGCCATGAACCTGGTTGGACTACATCATCTGAGTCCCCTAGATTCTATCCGGCTGCCTTTTTGGTGAGTTATGGGTTGATGTGGCTGTGACTCTTGCAGACGCCACAGCCCCTGGTTTCTTAGCTGAACTTGAAGCTTTCTACTAAGTTGGGGGCCGGTCCCCTGACTGCAACCTGGTCCCTCCACCTGGCGATGGTCAGCGTGGATGTGGGTCCCATGGGTGGCTTCTGCACTTCCCATGCCCCAAGGACCCCTTCTGTCCTCCCTGGAGCTTCTTTCTGTATCTCCCTCACACTTCTCTCTTCAGGCTGTCAGGAGCTGCAGACCCTCATGTATGCTCAGCTCAATTTCTCCTCACAGACTCCTCTCTGCACTGTTCTTCCCACTTTTAAGCTCCTCCCCTTTTTCCTACCTACCCCACCCACTCCCACCACCCATTCCTATCCAGACTGGTTTGAGGCCTTCCTCCCTAAGGGTACACATAGGTGTCCCGACTGATCTGGTGTGTGTTGGATGTGAGTGTTAGATACAATAGAAAAACAGAACTTAATAACTGGTACAGAAACCTTTGTTTGCAATTACAGTGGTCAGATAATTCCTTTAGTACTTGACCAAGTTTGCACACACTGTAGCAGGAATTTTGTTCCACTCTTCCACACAGAGCTTCTCCAGATATTTCAGGTTTTGGTGCTGTCACTGAACAACACTGAGTTTCAGCTCACTCAAAGCTTTTCTATTGGGTTCAGGTCTGGAGACTGGCTAGGCCACTCCAGGACCTTGAAATGCTTCTTATGGAGTCACTCATAAGTTGCCCTGGTTATGTGTTTCAGGTAATTATCATGCTGGAAGACCGAGCCACGACCCATCTTCAATATTCTTACTGAGAGAAGGTTGTTGGCCAAAATCTTGAGATACATGACCCCATCCTCCCTTTAACCCCTTAATCCCATATGACATACTATCCTGTCAAGGTGACCTGGGACTTAATTCCCAGTGACGGGATAGTACGTCATATGCGATCATCCGCGCTCACGGGGGGAGCGCGGCTGATCGCGGCCGGGTGTCAGCTGACTATCGCAGCTGACATCTGGCACTATGTGCCAGGAGTGGTCACAAACCACCCCCGGCACATTAACCCCCGGCACCCTGCGATCAAACATGATCGCAGTGTTCCGGTGGTATAGGGAAGCATCGCGCAGGGAGGGAGCTCCCTGCGGGCTTCCCTGAGACCCTCGGAGCAGCGCGATGTGATCGCGTTGCTCCAAGCATCTCTTACCTCCTCTCCCTGCAGGTGCCTGGATCCAAGTTGGCCACGGGGCTGCATCCAGGTCCTGCAGGGAGGCGGCTTACTAAGTGCCTGCTCAGAGCAAGCGCTGGTAAGCCTGCAGCACTGTAAGTCAGATCGCTGATCTGACAGAGTGCTGTGCAAACTGTCAGATCAGCGATTTGTGATGTCC
Source organism: Ranitomeya variabilis (assembly GCF_051348905.1). Taxonomy (NCBI): domain Eukaryota; kingdom Metazoa; phylum Chordata; class Amphibia; order Anura; family Dendrobatidae; genus Ranitomeya; species Ranitomeya variabilis. The sequence goes on along the minus strand of NC_135237.1, from coordinate 449,895,058 downwards.
CCCCCTGGGACAAAGTAAAAAAGTAAAAAAAAATGTCCACATGTGTAAAAAAAAAAAAAAAATCCAAAAATAAAGAAAAAAAAATATTCCCATAAATACATTTCTTTATCTAAATAAAAAAAAAAACAATAAAAGTACACATATTTAGCATTGGCACGTCCGTAATGACCCGGCCTATAAAAATGTCCCACTAGTTAACACCTTCAGTGAACACCGTAAAAAAAAAAAAAAACCCGAGACAAAATACAACGCTTTATTATTATACCGCCTAACAAAAAGTGGAATAATACGCAATCAAAAAGACGGATATAAATAACCATGGTACAGCTAAAAGCGTCATCTTGTCCCACAAAAAACAAGCCGCCAAACAGCGTCATCAGCAAAAAAATAAAAAAGTTATAGTCCTCAGAATAAAGCTATGCAAAAATAATAATTTTTTGTATAAGATAGTTTTTATCGTATAAAAGCGCCAAAACATAAAAAAAATGATATAAATGAGGTATCGCTGTAATCATACTGACCCGAAGAATAAAACTGCTTTATCAATTTTACCAAACGTGGAACGGTATAAATGCCCCCCCCCCCAAAAGAAATTCATGAATAGCTGGTTTTTGGTCATTCTGCTTCACAAAAATCAAAATCAAAAGCAATCAAAAAATGTCACGTGCCCGAAAATATTACCAATAAAAACGTCAACTCGTCCCGCAAAAAACAAGACCTCACATGACTCTGTGGACCAAAATATGGAAAAATCATAGGTCTCAAAATGTGATAACGCAAAAACTTTTTGCTATAAAAAGCGTCTTTTAGTGTGTGACAGCTGCCAATCATAAAAATCCGCTATAAAAAATGCTATAAAAGTAAATCAAACCCCCCTTCATCACCTCCTTAGTTAGGGAAAAATAATACAATTAAAAAAATGTATTTATTTCCATTTTCCCATTAGGGCTAGGGTTAGGGCTTGGGTTAGGGCTAGGGTTAGGGTTAGGGCTAGGGTTAGGGTTGGGGCTAAAGTTAGGGTTGGGGCTAAAGTTAGGGTTAGGGTTGGGGCTATAGATAGGGTTAGGGTTTAGATTACATTTACAGTTGGGATTAGGGTTGGGATTAGAGTTAGGGGTGTGTCAGGGTTAGGGGTGTGGTTAGGGTTACCGTTGGGATTAGGGTTAGGGGTGTGTTTGGATTAGGGTTTCAGTTAGAATTGGGGAGTTTCCACTGTTTAGGCACATCAGGGGCTCTCCAAACGCGACATGGCGTCCGATCTCAATTCCAGCCAATTCTGCATTAAAAAAGTAAAACAGTGCTCCTTCCATTCCGAGCTCTCCCGTGCGCCCAAACAGGGGTTTACCCCAACATATGGGGTATCAGCGTACTCAGAACAAATTGGACAACAACTTTTGCAGTCCAATTTCTCCAGCTACCCTTGGGAAAATACAAAACTGGGGGCTAAAAAATAATTTTTGTGGAAAAAAAAATATTTTTTATTTTCAAGGCTCTGCATTATAAACTGTAGTGAAACACTTGGGGGTTCAAAGTTCTCACAACACATCTAGATAAGTTCCTTGGGAGGTCTAGTTTCTAATATGGGGTCACTTGTGGCAGGTTTCTACTGTTTGGGTACATCAGGCTCTCTGCAAATGCAACGTGATGCCTTCTGACCAATCCATCTAAGTCTGCATTCCAAATGGCGCTCCTTCCCTTCCGAGCTCTGCCATGCACTCAAACAGTGATTCCCCCCAACATATGGGGTATCAGCATACTCAGGACAAATTAGACAACTTTTGGGGTCCAATTTCAACTGTTACCCTTGGGAAAATACAAAACTGGGAGCTAAAAAATAATTTTTGTGGAAAAAAAATTATTTTTTATTTTCACGGCTCTGCGTTATAAACTATAGTGAAACACTTGGGGGTTCAAAGCTCTCAAAACACATCTAGATAAGTTCCTTAGGGGGTCTACTTTCCAAAATGGTGTCACTTGTGGGGGGTTTTAATGTTTAGGCACATCAGGGGCTCTCCAAACGCGACATGGTGTCCCATCTCAATTCCAGTCAATTTTGCATTGAAAAGTCAAACGGCGCTCCTTCCATTCCGAGCTCTGCCATGCGCCCAAACAGTCATTGACCCCCACATGTCAGGTATCAGCGTACTCAGGACAAATTGCACAATAACTTTTGGGGTACAATTTCTTCTCTTACCCTTGGGAAAATAAAAAATTGGGGGCGAAAAGATCATTTTTGTTAAAAAATATGATTTTTTATTTCTACAGCTCTGCATTATAAACTTCTGTGAAGCACTTGGTGGGTCAAAGTGCTCAACACACATCTAGATAAGTTCCTTAGGGGGTCTACTTTTAAAATGGTGTCACTTGTGTGGGGTTTCAATGTTTAGGCACATCAGGGGTTCTCCAAACGCAACATGGCATCCCATCTCAATTCCAGTCAATTTTGCATTGAAAAGTCAAACGGCGCTCCTTCCCTTCCAAGCTCTACCATGCACCCAAACAGTGGTTTACCCCCACATATGGGGTTTCATTATACTCAGGACAAATTGGACAACAACTTTTGGGGTCCAATTTCTTCTCTTACCATTGGGAAAATAAAAAATTGGGGGCGAAAGATCATTTCTGTGAAAAAATATGATTTTTTTATTTTTACGGCTCTGCATTACAAACTTCTGTGAAGCACTTGTTGGGTCAAAGTGCTCACCAAACATCTAGATAAGTTCCCTAAGGGGTCTATTTTCCAAAATGGTGTCACTTGTGGGGGGTTTCAATGTTTAAACACATCAGGGGCTCTCCAACCGCAACATGGCGTCCCATCTCAATTCCAGTCAATTTTGCATTGAAAAGTCAAATGGCGCTCCTTCCCTTCCGAGCTCTGCCATCCGCCCAAACAGTGATTTACCCCCACATATGGGATATCAGCGTACTCAGGATAAATTGCACAACAACTTTTGGGGTCCATTTTCTCCTGTTACCCTTGGTAAAATAAAACAAATTGGAGCTGAAATAAATTTTGTGTGAAAAAAAGTTAAATGTTCATTTTTATTTAAACATTCCAAAAATTCCTGTGAAACACCTGAAGGGTTAATAAACTTCTTGAATGTGGTTTTGAGCACCTTGGGGGGTGCAGTTTTTAGAATGGTGTCACACTTGGTTATTTTCTATCATATAGACCCCTCAAAATGACTTCAAATGAGATGTGGTCCCTAAAAAAAAATGGTGTTGTAAAAATTAGAAATTGCTAGTCAACTTTTAACCCTTATAACTCCCTAACAAAAAAAAAATTGGGTTCCAAAATTGTGCTAATGTAAAGTAGACATGTGGGAAATGTTGCTTATTAAGTATATTGTGTGAAATATCTCTGTGATTTAAGGGCATAAAAATTAAAAGTTGGAAAATTGTGAAATGTTCAAAATTTTAGCCAATTTTCCATTTTTTTTCACAAATAAACGCAAGTTATATCGAAGAAATTTTACCACTATCATGAAGTACAATATGTCTCGAGAAAACATTGTCAGAATTGCCAAGATCCGTTGAAGCGTTCCAGAGTTATAATCTCATAAAGGGACAGTGGTCAGAATTGTAAAAATTGGCCCGGTCATTAACGTGCAAACCACCCTCGGGGTTTAAGGGGTTAATAGGTGCAGCCATCCTGTCCCCTTTGCAGAAAAGCACCCTAAAGTATGCTGTTTCCCCATACCATGCTTCAAATGAGCCTGGACATGTGCTGGTGTGAGCAGGTGGTCCTTGCGTGCCCTGAAGGATTTGACTCCTTGACGGCGTAGTGTGTTACTTAAGGAAATGTTTGAGACTGTGGTCTCAGCTCTCTTCAGGTCAGTGACCAGGTCCTTCCCTGTAGTTTTCGGCTGATTCCTGACCTTTCTAAAAATCATTCTCACCCACGAGGTAAGATCTCGGATGAATCTCCAGACCAAGAAAGATTGACAGTCATCTTGTGTTTCTTCCATTTTCTAATAATTGTGCCAACAGTTGTTGCCTTCTCACGAAACTGCTTGCCTATTGCCTGTAGCCCATCCTAGCTTTTACAGGTCTACAATTTTGTTCCTGGTGTCCTTAGACAGCTCTTTGGTCTTGGCCGCGGTGGAGAGGTTGGAGTGTGATTGATTGAATGTGTGGATAGGTGTCTTTTATAAAGGTAAGGAGTTCAACAGGTGCAATTAATACAGGTAATGAGTGCAGAGTAGGATGGCTTGTTAAAGAAAAACTAACAGGTCTGTGAGAGACAGAATTCTTGTTGGTTGGTATGTGATCAAATACTTATTTCATGCAATAAAATGCTATTTAATTACTTCAAAATCAAACAATGTGACTTTCTGTTTTTCATGTTTAGATTCTGTCTCTCACAGTTGAAGTGTACCTGCAATACAAATTACAGACCTCTCCATTCTTTGTAGATGGGAAATCTTGGAAATTGGAAGTGTGTTAAATACTTATTTTCCCCACAGTATATATACAAAACACACACAGGCACAAATATATGTGTGCTGGTCTCCGGTGTATGAGAAAGACATAGCTGAACTAGAGCGGGTGCAGAGAAGAGCGACCATGGTTATTAGAGGACTGGGGGGGTCTGCAATACCAAGACAGGTTATTACTCTTGGGGTTATTTAGTTTGGAAAAACGAAGGCTTAGGGGTAGTGTTGAGCGATACCTTCCGATACTTGAAAGTATCGGTATCGGATAGTATCGGCCGATAACCGAAAAATATCGGATATCGCCGATACCGATACCCGATACCAATACAAGTCAATGGGACTCAAGTATCGGAAGGTATCCTGGATGGTTCCCAGGGTCTGAAGGAGAGGAAACTCTCCTTCAGGCCCTGGGATCCATATTCATGTAAAAAATAAATAATTAAAATAAAAAATATGGATATACTCACCCATCCGGGGGCCCCTGGACCTTACCGATTGTAACCGGCAGCCTCCGTTCCTAAGAATGAGCAGTTTAAGACCTTCGATGACGTCGCGGCCTGTGATTGGTCGCGTGAGCGGTCACATGAGCAGCATGCTTTTATTTTAATTCTTTATTTTTTACATGAATATGGATCCCAGGGCCTGAAGGAGAGTCTCCTCTCCTCCAGACCCTGGGAACCATACACTGGGAACTTCCGATTCCGATTTCCGATACCACAAAAGTATCGGAACTCGGTATCGGAATTCCGATACCGCAAGTATCGGCCGATACCCGATACTTGCGGTATCGGAATGCTCAACACTACTTAGGGGTGATCTTATTACAATGTTTAAATACATGAGGGGACAGTACAAAGACTTTTCTAATGATCTTTTTACTTGTAAACCTGAGATGGGGGCAAGGGGGCATCCTCTACGCTGGAGGAAAGAAGGTTTAATCATAATAACAGACGCGGATTCTCTACTGTAAGAGCAATGATACTATGGAACTCTCTGGGGTATGATGTTGTGATTCATTACTAAAATTTAAGAAGGGACTGGTTGCCTTTCTTGAAAAGTATAATGTTACAGGTTATATACACTAGATTCCTTGATAGGGCATTGATCCAGGGAACATGTCTGATTGCCGTATGTGTATGTGTTAGTGTTTGCCACATGTTTTTTTTATGCCTTCTTCTGGATCAACATGTTAGGGCATGTTAGGTTAGGATATGGGTTGAACTGGTTGGACTTAAAGTCTTCCTTCAACCTTAAAAACTATGTATGTTATACACATAGCACATACACACATGTATATACACAGCCAGCGTCGGACTGGAGCACCTTGGGCCCACCAGAGAAAATCATTCTTGGGACCCACTGTGTAGCTATAGAGAAATAAATTCAAGACCATCAATTGTGTGGTAAAACACGCTAATATCAGGGTATAATATAAGGTAGTACACATCTTAATTATGCAGCAGGGATTGGGGTAGCCCCCTCATAGAATATAAAGTAGCCTCCCTCATAGAATATAATGTAGCCTCCCTCATGGAATATAATGCAGCCCCCCTCATAGGATATAATACAGCACCCCACAAAATATAATGCAATCCCCTCATAAGGTATAATGCAGCACCCCATAGAATATAATGTAGCACCCTCATATGGCATAATGCAGCCCCCTCATATAGTATAATGCAGCCCCTCCACAGACTATAATGTAGCCCCCTCAGAGTATAATGTAACCCCTCATAAGGCAGCCCCCATAGAATATACTGTAGCCCCCTAATATGGCATAATGCAGCCCCCTCATATAGTATAATGCAGCCCCTCCACGGAATATAATGTAGCCCCCTCAGAGTATAATGCAACCCCCTCATAAGGCTGCCCCCCATGGAATATACTGTAGCGCCTTCATAGGGCATAATGCAGCTCCCCTCATATAGTATGAAGTAGCCCCCTGAGGGAATAATGCAGCCCCCCATATATAATATAATGCAGCCCCCCACAGAATATAATGTGGCCTGTTGTGAATTTGGATTTTGGGCTCCCCCGGTGGCCACTGGTGGAATTGAACTTGTGTCATCATCTTTCCTGTTCACCTGTTCTCATCAGATCTGGGTGTCGCTATATAATCTGGCTTCTCTGTTAGTTGCTTGCCGGTCAACAATGTTATCAGAAGCCTCTCTGTGCTTGTTCCTGCTCCCAGACATCTACTAGATAAGTTGGACTTTCGTCCATGTTTGTTTTTGCTTTTTGGTTCCAGTTCACAGCTGCAGTTTCGTTACTGTGTCTGGAAAGCTCTTGTTGATCAGGAATTGCCACTCTGGTATTATGAGTTAATGCCAGAGTCCTAAAGTAATTTCTGGATGGTGTTTTGTTAGGGTTTTCTGCTGACCATGAAAGTGTTCTTTCTGTCTTCTGCTATCTAGAAAGCGGACCTCAAATTTGCTAAAACTATTTTCCTGCTGTGTTTGTTATTTCATCTAAAATCACCGCCAATATATGTGGGGGGCCTCTGTCTCCTTTTTGGGCATTTCTCTAGAGGTGAGCCAGGTCTTATATTTCCCTCTGCTAGCATTATTTAGTTCTCCGGCCGGCGCTGGGCATATAGGGATAAAAAGTAGGACATGCTACCTGGCTACTTCTAGTTGTGCGGTAGGTTTAGTTCATGGTCAGTACAGTTCCCATCTTCCAAGAGCTTGTTCCTATATAGGCTTATGCTATGTTCTCTAGCCATGGAGATCATGACAGTGGCCCCATCAAAGTATAATGCAACCCCTCATAAGGCAGCCCACCATAGACTATACTGTAGCCCCTCATAAGGCATAATGCAGCTCCCCTCATATAGTATGATTTAGCCCACTGAGAGAATAATGCAGCCCCCCACAGAATTATAATGTAGCCCCCTCATAGGGTATAATGCAGCCCAACTGAAAGGGTTTAATGCAGCCTCTCTCCACCACCATCATTGTTCTACCCCTCAACCCCATCATTGTACTCATCACCACCTCCATCATCGCCTTCTCACCTACCACCTCCATCATTACCTCCTCCCCACTACCGTTGTCCTTTCCACCACTACCATCTTTGTCTTTTACACCACAACCATCATTGCTCTCTCCCCAACACCCCATCATTGCTCATTCCAACACCTCCATCATTGCCTCCCCCACCACCACCATCATTGCCTCCCCCACCACCATCATTGCCTTCTCCCAACCACCCCATCATTGCCTATTTCACCACCTCCATCATTTCCTCCCCCACCATCATCATCATTGCCTCCCCATCACCATCATCATTGCCTCCACCCCATCATCATTGCCTCCACCACCACCATCATCATTGCCTCCCCCCACCACCATCATTGCCTTCTCCCCTACCACCCCATCACCCACATCATTGCCAATCTCCAATATCTCCAATACACACACAACACCACTATCACACATACAGCACCACACACAGACAGCACCGCACCACTCTCTCACACACACACACAAAGCACCGCTCCACATACACACACAGCTGCATACACACAGGCAAGGACACACACTCACCTCTCTGCAAGTTCCCAGCAGCCACAGCACATCCCACCAACTTCCTCTCTGAAACAGCAGTTCTGAATGATGATGTCATCCAGCCACGCTGAGTCAGACAGGAAGTGCTGGGCAGGCAGGCAGGAAGGACGGTGTCGGATCCCTGCAGCTCCGCTCTGGTCTCAAGCTACAGGGATTGCAATCAGTTTGCTGCCCTTTAGGGGCCCGCCTCCGGGGCCCTGATTCAGAAGCACCAGTGGCCAGTGTTAGCCTCAGCCTGCGGCTAACACTGCCCGCTATTAAAATGAAATGGCATTCACTCCACTCCACGCCCATGGTGGTGTGGGGAAGCGTGAATATTCATTTCTCTTTAGCAGCAGGGACAGGCTCCTGTCTCCAGCTGCTACTCTCTGGCACCAGGAGGGCCCCCCTTGACTCATGAGCCCCATATCAGCTGAGTGTGCTGCTATTAGCAACACGCCACTGGCTGGGGGCCCCTGGAGCAGTGGGGGCCCTAGGCAGCTGCTGGCCAATATGCCAGCAGGTGTCAGTGCCTGGGCCCACCGGAGAATCCTCTGGTTCTCCGGTGGGCCAGTACGACCCTGTACACAGCACATACACATATGTCTATATGCATACCACATACACACATTTGTATATGAACATAGCACACACATGTAAATGTAAAGAGCACATACTCAAATATGTATATAAACACAGCACATACACATATGTATAAAGACAGAGCACATACATACTCACATGTGTTCACACACACACATGTATTGTAGAGGACTCACCAGTCTGTCTTCTTTTGTTCAGTTCTTGTAGACCCCCACAGGTTACAGGATGTTGTGTCACATGACCATAATGTCACAAAAGATCTATCTGCAGCTTTAACCTTGGAAATTGCACTGATAATGCAGGACTGGTATTCTCAGTGCAGTTTTTTTTTTTAATCACTGGGACCCATAGGGTGATGGAGCCCTGAGCAATTGCCCGGTTTTCTCTCCCTTCCCTAATGCCGGCCCTGATAGTTAGCAACCTTTCTGGGGAGGCTTAAGCCCTGTCTCATATCCACTGCCCTGAAACACCTGCTTGTGTGCTAGTCTTACAAAAAACTTACCCCTATCAACTTATTTGTCCCGGAAAATCAGGGACAGTTGGCAAATATTCTGTAGGGAGGAGAGCCAGGCTAATGGTCCCTCTTGCATGTCTGGGGCTGGATCTGTGGGAGCTGTCACCATTATTCTGGGGGAGAAGAGATTTCTGACCAGAGCAGTTCAGGACACTTGACTGATGGGGCAGGTCCGACTTAAATAGCAGTGTGCGCAGGAAGATGGGGCTTTTGGCGGTGAACCAGTGTGAGAGCACAGAGACATTGACTCCCTCTCGACTTACCCATTTGAGCTTTCCGTGCCCTCTGACTCGGTTAGCAGTGCCATCCCAACAGACGATACAGAGCCCAGAGAGATCCCCACATCGTACAGTGACCAGTATAGACTTCAGAGCATCGTTCCGCTCATCACCACAGAGGCACAGCTGAATCCTATCCCTGCGGTGCCTACTGAGTGCCGGCCCTGTGGCCGTAACTGCTGTACTGCATACTACTTCTGCAGTCTTGTCTGCTGAACGGTTTGCTACGTCCACTGTGCCGCGGACCTACACCTCTACAACATCTCGTGCCCGTACCAGGAGACTACGTTCCGTTGGAACTGGAGGATTCACCACCTAAGGAGACAGTACATTGCCTTTCTGTGGGATCGGATTGGAGACTTTTCGCACCACCTGCGGTGCCACCGAGGGATCTTCCAAGATGTATATGAGCACTGAATGTAGGAATTCTCATCTGCATTATAACTCTATACACTATATTTATACATATGAAGTTCTTAGCAAACATAATGATCAAATATAGTGAGCCCATCTGCCAGAGACAATAACTTCTGTATATGGACTCCTACACTAACAGACTTATTTCTAAGGGGCCTTTGCTTAACAAATTAAAGGGCATATAAGAAGATGCTTGACCCAAATAAGTAGTGTAGAGTAAGCCAAAATCATACCGAATCTGATTTAATCCATACACAGAATGCTCTAGGTATGGCATTTTTTCATACATTTTCCCACTGGTTTTTCTAAAGAAAGCACATAGTATATAAGCATATAAGGAACACTATACTTTATTGTAAGGGCAGCACGTGAACCATTATGGCCATGGTCTAAAGTTCCCCATACACCTTAGAGCGCCGTTTACTGAAAAATGGTTTGGGTGGCCGCTATTTCACCTGACTCTTCCCTACAAAGAAGCACTTGGTTTTCCAAGAACAAAGAGAACAAAAGTATAACAGGTCCAAAATCGATTTTAGTGGATCCTCATCTCCCTCGACAATCACTTGTCCGTGGCTCCCATACACGTTAGTCTGTCGGCTGAACTGGTTGATATCGGCTGGTTCTGCGAACTTTAGTCAAATGTTTATGAGTGGCTTCAAAGTTCTGCTGTTTAGCCACATAGAAAGCAACAGAACAACAAACACAAAGATTCTGCTGCAAGCCCATTGTGAACAACTGACCTCCAGTAAGAATACAGAGCTGAGTTTGTCAGATAATTAAACTTTTACACAAAGCAGCTTATTTTTTCCAAATTAAATACTGTAAATCTATTCCAACTCCATCCTGCTTTATCCGAATAAACTTCTTTCTTCAGCATGTGGATGGGTTTTTGTAAACCCCATTAGGATATATAAAACCACAGCAGAAATGTCTGCAACAAATCTGCCATGTTTGAACCTATTATCAAGGCTGTATCACAGGTATCAAGACTCCTTACGCCTCATTCAGACATGTGGCATGTACATGTTGCATCCATTTTCTGCACAGATCAATAGTGCTATTTACATGTCTGTGTTTTAACGGACCGTGTTTTGCAAAGTGTAGGAGAAGCTTTGTAAAAAATTTTTCTTTATCTATCGGTGAAAAACATTGATGATTGATGATAAAAATGGACAAATGGATGACACACTGATGCACAACACTGGTGACACCGGTAACATTTTGAGTCTGCTGATTCTCTCATGCAAGAGAATCGGGTCAATTACCGTATATACTCGAGTATAAGCCGACCCGAGTATAAGCCGGCCCCCTAATTTTGCCACAAAAAACTGGGAAAACTTATTGACTCGAGTATAAGCCTAGGGTGGAAAATGCAGCAGCTACCGGTAAATTTAGAATGAAAATCACAACAAATATAGCAAAATATCCAGACTGAGAGGGGCTGAAGCCCTGCTCTCTCTGTGAATACATAAATGAACCCAAAATAGTCATGGGTGTACTACTCCTAAAGCATATAAAAAACCTGCCCTTACATATATGGTATTATTGGTCCATGTAGCCTGCTGTGCTAGTAGGTTCCCAGTATTCTTCCTCTTTTCTGTATTATGACCTTTGATTGGGCTGGTTTTGTATGTTGTATATGCAATAATAAAATGATTGTTTTTACTATTTCTATCTGTTGGTGTTTTGTTGTACTCCATGTTCTCTAGTTTTTTAGCTACCGGTAAATGTCAAAAATAAAAATAGATATCAATAAAAGTAAAATTAATGGAAATATCGGTAGTTTAAGTGTTTTTGAATATCCATATTGAATCAGGAGCCCCATATAATGCTCCATACAGTTCATGATGGGCCCCATAAGATGCTCCATACAAAATACGCCCCATATAATGCTCCATATTAAAATATGCCCCATATAATGATGCACAAAGGTTAATAATGGCCCCATAAGATGCTCCATAGAAACATTTGCCCCATACAATGCTGCATAAAGGTTGATGGCCCCATAAGATGCTCCACACATTATGGCCCAATAAGATGCTCCATACATTATGGCCCCATAAGATGCTCCACACATTATGGCCCAATAAGATGCTCCACACATTGTGGTCCCATGAGATGCTCCATACATTATGGCCCCATGAGATGCTCCATACATTGTGGCCCCATATGATGCTCCATACATTGTGGCCCCATGAGATGCTCCATACATTATGGCTCCGTAAGATGCTCCACACATTATGGCCCCATGAGATGCTCCACACATTATGGCCCCATGAGATGCTCCATACATTATGGCCCCATGAGATGCTCCACACATTGTGGCCCCATGAGATGCTCCATACATTATGGCCCCATGAGATGCTCCATACATTATGGCCCCATGAGATGCTCCATACATTGTGGCCCCATATGATGCTCCATACATTGTGGCCCCATGAGATGCTCCATACATTGTGGCCCCATATGATGCTCCATACATTGTGGCCCCATGAGATGCTCCATACATTATGGCCCCATGAGATGCTCCATACATTATGGCCCCATGAGATGCTCCACACATTGTGTCCCCATGAGATGCTCCATATATTATGGCCCCATAAGATGCTCCACACATTATGGCCCCATGAGATGCTCCACATATTATGGGCTCATGAGATGCTCCATACATTGTGGCCCCATGAGATGCTCCATACATTGTGGCCCCATACGATGCTCCATACATTGTGGCCCCATACGATGCTACATACATTGTGGCCCCATGGGATGCTCCATACATTGTGGCCCCATAAGATGCTCCATACATTGTAGCCCCATAAGATGCTCCACACATTTGCCCCATTTGCTGTTGCTGCGATTAAAATTAAAAAAATCACATACTCACCTCTCTTCTCTCAGGCCCCCGGCACTTGCGATAGTCACCTTCCTTGTTCCATGCGCCACTCTGTCTTCCATCCTCTGCACTGACTGTTCAGGCAGAGGGCGGCGCGCACACTAATCGCGTCATCGCGCCCTCTGACCTGAACAGTAAGTGCACAGGATGGAAGACAAAGCGGCGAGCAGCGGTGGAACGAGGAAGGTGACTATCGCGCAATGTTCACCTCCCCTGATATACTCACCTGCTCCCAGCACGGTCCCTGGCAGCATCTCACTGTCAGATGGTTTCCGGGAGCCGGCGGCATCTTCCTATATTCAGCGGTCACGTACCGCTCATTACAGTAATGAATATGCGTGCATATTCATTACTTTAATTAGCGGTACCACATGACCGCTGAACACAGGAAATTAGAGCTGCCCGGAGACCATGGGACATGCAGGGACAGCGCCAGGAGCAGGTGAGTATGTCACCGCGCCGCTCCCCCTCACCCACCGACCCCCCCGCCAACACTGACTCGAGTATAAGCCGAGAGGGTAACTTTCAGCCCAAAAAATTGGGCTGAAAATCTCGGCATATACTCGAGTATATATGGTATGCTTTTTATGCTAATTATGCAAGACAGAATCATATCACAGGTGTAGAGAAAATGGAGAGCTATATTTCTCCATCTTCTCCATTGCCTGTATCTGCAGTAATCGGACTGCACTCGGATGACATCCAAGTGCAGCTTGATATTTCATACGCATCCATAGATTTTTATCGGTGTGCATGGGTCAATTATCAGGAACACTCTCAACATGCTATGATTGTTCTCTTATTCCCCATGGTATAACACTGGTCCTAGTGCTATCTGATAAAACATCGGATACGCTCATATGAGTGTTGCCTTATATGTATTTGTTTAAACATGAACTTGTGAATGAGGCCTTAAAATGTTATAATTGCTTTTAAATAGAACTAGGAAGGAGGACAAAGAACTGACCGAGCATAAAGGCCCAGTATAAACCTGCCCTTTATCGCAGCAATAAAGTAATAGGCAGCTGCTGTTATTTATAACACTATAACTGATCCTCACTATGACATTAGATAATACATAATATAATATATAAACATACTTTTGAGCAGCATATTTGACTGTATTAAAAAGTTCAATTTTGCGTGTCATGTCGCAGAGGTGTCTTTGTCTGTAATAAAGGTCCAAGCAACAGCTGCTTTCTAACAACTGAAGTTTATACATTCTGCTTTCCCAGGGATCATAATGAATCCAACCCACCTCCTTCTCCTTTTTTCCAGACCCAAACCCCTCCCAAAAGTGTGTCTGCCTTTGTCATTTTAATTGGTTTGTGTTTGTAAAGTGGGGCCACTATTTACTTATGGCTTGGGGTTTGTGTTTGCCGAGCCTGCTGGAGGCCAAGTGACATATCAATGTAGCTTAGTTCCTGCAAGCCCTTTGCTATATCTTGAGGCAAATTTTCTTTTCAGTATCTCTGCCCGTCTAATTCTTGAGCTTCTATGAAACAAGCACAGGAGGGTACAAGGCCTACAGGGAGGAATTACACCTAATTACTCAAATAATTGCTAGTCTGTTGCCTTCTTAGTCACCAAATATAATTTCCAGGTCCCTGGCTTTTATAGATAGTGTTCTAGAGGCAGGAGGACACTGCCCCCTTTTTAACTCAGCCCATTCACTCACAAAATCAGAACACTCGAGCCTGCAAAATTAATAAGCACCACTTCCATTACATATATTTTAGATTGTTGTTGCCGTGGCGATAAAGTCAGGGACATTGAATCTCCTCTGTTGAGCCATTGTTATCATCCCTGGCCATCTGCTGCAGAGGAGTGATATTCCATCTCATTTGCATGATGACTGATATATGGGAGGCTTGGAAGGACATATGCCACAGCAATCATGTGATGAAAATTAAAGTGAAAGTTTTGGGCCCAGAGCCGAAAAAAAATCTGTGTTACGCGCACGAGGCTGTTGATGTGCAAATGTGAGTCATATTGAGAAGGTTCTGAATAGGGAGGTGTGACGTAGAGAGGGGACACAAACGCAGGTGCTTATCTCTAGGCAGTCAAAGAAACTGGATGTCATATCATGGGAACTACCTTTCAAAGGCAGCGTTAGTATACAGCCGGCACACAAGGGAGCAGAAAAGATAAGTTTTTTTGGAAACAGAAAAAGTAAGTGATCCATTTATTAAATATTTCAACTCGTTACCAACTGCTGCTCTAGCCAGATGCTCGCATGGCATGTATTGTTTCTCGCGTGTGTGAGAGAGGCAGCTTGCAGCAAGGAGTTTTGTGTTTACGCTCTCCTTTTTTTTGCTATTTTACGCTCTTTTACTTGTTTTCAGTCATTTCTCTCACGCTCTTCATGTCCAACGTGTCCTAACAAGTATGGAACACGAGCTATTTCTTTTTGCATGTGACTCGCACATTTTTTTTTTTTTTTAGAAAGCGATTTCAGTGCCTTATAGTAACGATTATTGTGACTACATAGTAAGAAAAGCTTTCAAAACAATCTGTTATGTGGTAATTGCATTTCTAATGCATCACCAAAGCCTTTTGTTTAAATGCATTTCCAATGAAGTGATTTGAGCAGCACTAAATGAAACTGCTTGTGGAAGTGAAAACTCAGCTGGGATTAACCCTGCATCCTGTATAACTTAATTGATTCATCTTCTACCTGCCCGGAATTATTTTATTTTATTTTTATTTTTTTTTACAATGTGATATTGAATATTGATATATATTGTTTTTCAATTATATTTTTAAGAAAACTAGATCATTTTGTATTTATTATCGGAGCAAATTTAGCTTTAATTCCTTTTTTTTTTTTTTTTTGAGTAGTTAGGTTGTATACAATAAGTAAGTACAAATTAATGTAATGTATAGTATTGCAATGATGAAAAGTAAAATCCGGAATTTCCCTTAATACAAAATACTAACTTCTTCCTAACTAATGCTCTCCCAAAATCTGGCATTTCCCATAATACAAAATACTAACTTCTTCCTAACTAATGCTCTCACATAATATAAGTTATCTATACAAATAAGTGGACAAATACAAAAAAAACCTTTATTAATTAGGCATAAAAACTACATAAAATGTGTCTCATTTACTTGTCATTTGTACATTTATACTGGATATTGTTTCTGACTCCCTGCATGATATTTTCATTATTCTCATAGGACAATAATGGAAACATGTAGTCTGTGTGTCTTGAATGTGTAAATGAATGCCTGTGGGCAAGGATTACGGTGACTTTTCTATTGACTGTGAAATTTTAGGGTGATTGTTATCACATGGCTGGATTTTAACATTAAGAATGTACAGTATATCTACTGCCTGGCAAAGGCGGCTATTACCCTAACAAAGTCTCTATATATGTATAT
Source organism: Ranitomeya variabilis (assembly GCF_051348905.1). NCBI lineage: Eukaryota > Metazoa > Chordata > Amphibia > Anura > Dendrobatidae > Ranitomeya > Ranitomeya variabilis. The sequence goes on along the minus strand of NC_135237.1, from coordinate 449,878,985 downwards.
ATAGAGACAAACACAAATATATGTCCCGATAGAACTTTTTCCAAGTTGTTGTTTTGATGACAAACAAGGGTTAGTTATTATTTACAAAAAAAAAAAAGTTCTGAAAAGTTTTCCTAAATTTATCGACGCTTAGAGTAAAGTCAGCGGTGCTGTCCATGGTACTCCTAGGAGATACACTGAGCATTATCCCTTGGTGTCAAAATACAACATATAGACAGAGGAAAAAACGTCACAGCAGGGTGTAAAAAAGGTGTAAACAAATTTAGAAAAATATAATTTGCATACCGTAATTAGTTTTTATGCATATTTTAATTATATGTATTGCGGGAAAATAATATGCTCCTGTCCGGTGAAACGACATATAGAGTAGGTAAACTTGATCCAACGTTAACCCTTTGTCTGTAAATGATACTCACCATATGAATATTAGAAGATTATAATATGTCCCTCTTTAGGTGAAACTTTAGGGGTTTGGTAGAATGAAAACAATAAAACGTTCACTCTTCGCCTTATAATAAATGAACAAGAACAGTTAACGGGAAAAGTTTAGCATCATAAAATGTAAAATCCCAAGCGGTGTATAAACATTACAAGAAACTTTGGACTGCTAATCCTAGGAAATGAGTTTTATGGATTGAATTCAACAAGGCTTCAGAAATGGTTCCATCTGCTGCCTACCAGCTGGTGAAAGGATAAATTTAATTCATTAATTCATTTGGAAAAAAGGATCCAAGTAGTAAAAGACTGAATAGATCATAATGCACATAGGTGGAAGTCAAATAATATTCTGTTTAGGGCATCCATATAAATGTACCCTGATTAGATTTCATGTTTTTATGGCCAATATGCTAAGTATAGGACATTTCTTTTATAAAAAATGTTCACCTTATAATAGTACAGGATTAAAATGTATCATTAAAAAAATAGGTACCGCAAAAGATTATTAGTAAATGATTATTTGTAACCATTACGGTAATGCTAGAGGCTACAATAGTGTATTATTAGTGGTTACAGTGGACTATTACTGAATTACTGCCTGTTACCATAGACTATGGCTGTATTATTAGTTGGCTTTTACATCAGTTATTGGTAGTGAGTTACAATCTTTTCAACATAAAGGCAAAAAATAGTTTTTGTAATAAAAATTAAAGCTAGAAAAAGTGTATGCTTATTAGAGCAATATATTACATAACTTTAGTTCACGTGCTTGGCACCAATAAAAGTTTACTTGTAAGGAAAACGCATCGTGTTAAATAGCATTGAATTTACTAAGAATCCTAAACTGTTTAAAGCATTCAATATTCTAATTATCATCTAATACAAGAAGTCAGTCAGGAATCAAAAAACAACACCCCCTTTAGCCCAAAAATTATTAGCTTTTTTTTTTTTTTTTTAGAATTACTCTGAAATATTATCAACCTTTGAGTTTTTTACTTGGCAAAATGATGGCTCAGAAGGGATCTATTTGCTGTTTGAAAAAAATATGCTTGGACTGGACAGAGATTTGTCTAAGTCAGTCAGGAGGATGGATATCAGTATATAAGTCCTAAAGTGGGATAAAGATCACACTACTAAAGACCCATATTCTATATAAATAAGGCTATATTAGCAACCATAAACATTTTGCAAAATAGGGAATCCCAAAGTATTATCTCAGGTCAAGAAGTTCACCACCGAACAGGACAAGTGGAGGATAGACTATGGAAAGATTTCATAACCCTCGTTATCATTGTCACAATGTATAAAATGTGTCTGAATCCTATAGATCCCTGGTGGCATAAACATTTGAGCGGTAATAACCTACACTTGGTAGGCATGACAAAATGTGTACGTGTGAGCATGTATGTCTGTGTGTGTCTAAGTGGGTGCATGTGTGTATGCGCGTGTGACCGTGTGTGTTTATGTTTGTGTGTGCGTGTGTTTGTGTGTACATATGTATATTTGTGTGTGTGAGTCTGTGTATGAGTGTACGTGTATGTATGTTTTCTTTGTGAATGTGTGTCTGTGTTTGTGTGTCTGTGTGTGTGCATGTGTTTGTGTATGTGTCTGTGTACAAATGCATATTTGTGTGTGCATTCGTGAGTCTGTGTATGAGTGTATGGCTGTGTGTGAGTGTTTACATCTGTGTATGCATGTTTATCTGTATGTGTGTCTATGTGCATGTTTGTGTGTGTATGTGTTTGTATGTCTGTGTCTATGTATGAGTGTCTGTGTATATATGTGTGTGTCTCCGTGAATGCATGTGTATGTCTGTATGTGTGTGTGTCTATGTCTGAGTGTATGTGTATGTCTGTGTGTATGTGTGTCTGTGTGCGTACATATGTATATTTGTGTGCGTGAGTCTGTCTATAAGTGCACGTGTATGTATGTTTTCTGTGTGAATATCTGTGTGTCTATGTGTTTGTGTGTCTGTGTGTATGCATGTGTTTGTGCATGTGTCTGTGTACAAATGCATATTTGCGTGAGTCTGTGTATGAGTGTATGGCTGTGTGTGAGTGTTTACATCTGTATATGTATGTTGTTTATATGTATGTTTATCTGTATGTGTGTCTATGTGCATGTCTGTGTGTGTATGTGTTTGTGTGTCTGTGTCTATGTATGAGTGTCTGTGTATATATGTGTGTGTCTCTGTGAATGCATTTGTATGTCTGCATGCGTGTGTGTCTATGTCTGTGTGTATGTGTATGTCTGTGTGTATGTGTATGTCTGTGTGTATGTGTCTCTGTGTGTATGTATGACTGTGCGTGTGTCTGTCTGTGTGTTTGTGTGCCTGTGTGAATGCATGTGTATGTCTGTGCATGTGTCTGTATATATGTGTGTTGACATCTGTGCATGTGTGTGTCTCTGTGAATGCATGTATATGTGTATGTATATGTATTTGTGTCTATGTATGTCTGTACATGTATATTTGTGTGAATGTATATGTGTATATGGGTACAGAATGCATGCATGTCTGTGCGTGTGTATATGTGTGTGAGTAGTGATATTACTTCATCATATCACTATTGTAAATAAAAAATACAGAACAGTTTTCCACTTTTAAAAGCAAGTAACAAATAGTTGTCATTACTAAAGTGGTCACTTTAACCCAAGCCTGTCAGGTAGTGTTTTGTGCTACATGGTTATCTATCTTGAGCAGTTTTCCCCAGATGACTGATTTTTATAGATGTGGTTGGGCCATAAAAGTTCTCATAATTTTTTAGCCTTAATCAAAAGCATAATTGTTTGGAACAACATGTAAATAAATGTAAACCTCATATGTGATAATAAATAAATATTTATTTTATCTTATTCTTTCTATCTATCTATCTATCTATCTATCTATCTATCTATCTATCTATCTATCTGTCTACATCTGCGCTTGCCTCTACCTGAAATCTATATATATTTCTATCTGTAATATGGAATAGAACATTACCTGGCTCGGATAATGAATCCCAACTTTTTTTAAAAACAGTGGCAAAAATAAAGAAAAACGTAAAACAAAAAAACTTTTGTTTGCTCCAGACTTGGCAGTCTTATTCATTTTAGGTTATGGTTTCATACACGATAGCTGGCCTACACTGCATTATCAATAGCCTTTAGCTCAATGTGCATAACTGGTTGGAATTACTATAAAGGTTCTGTTCATACCCTGTGGGTTGGGTGAAGAATTAGGATTTATGCATTTACTTCTGCTGCAGTATTGTTTATACAGCTTTGGTTCAGTTTTGATCCCTTTTTTTGCCTTTGAGGCTCTTCCACAGTGTCAGCTGTTGACTGATAGTAGGAAAACGGCCTCGTGGTGTGAATGAAAGGGACCTAGCGGTTGGTAAACAGAGATAAGGAATAAATAGAGCACAGGCAAAAGGAGATAGTTCTGTGGGAGCCCAGATTGCCGGCAGTCTGTTCAAGTGAGATGCAGAGCCTGTCCTTTTCCCAGATTAAATTAGTGTGCGAAATCTCCTGTGACCTCCTCCCCTTCTCCCCATACTCTTTCGCCAAGTTGAACAGCCTCTGCTGTAAAGTATTCATTTTATCCAGGGACAAGTTGGACAATAGAACTCTCCCTGATACTTATAGACAGCTGTCATGCTTCAAAGTGCTTTCAGTATTTCATTTTTCATTGGAGTTAAAAAGGTTTTTACCTTGTAAATGAACACAGGGCATAATAGCAAATGTGCCAGTTTAGACTCAGCTTGGAAAAGTCATTAAAAGATCTGTCACATCCATATTTTACATAAGACAGTACACACGTAGAGCGCGAAAACCACAGAAGTTTATGTAGAAGTCTAATCCAAACAGTTTGCACCCTATATGTTTCATCCAGTACCTGTCTTGTGATGATTATTAGTCATTTCTACTTTTGCTTTCATTGATTATGTATTTTAAATAAATTAACCATTTGAGTGATTCAACAGACCTTCACCAACCTTTGAGGGTCACTATGTAGACTGTGTACATAGAGAAGGCATCAGCCCATTGTACTCTGGCAGCTAATGAGATTGGTCGTTAAGTAAATGACACAAAGCCTACAAAAAAGCTTAGTAGCTCACTAGAGTATCACAGAGTGTCCCTGCACACTATACAATGACACAAACAGTGGACTAAACCTAGCCCACCCTGATTTATTCTACACCACTGCTTCCCTCAAGTCAGCGGCAAAGACAGAACAATAGGCTAAAAAGCACACGGTAAGTCAGTCTGACAATTTTGCCCTGGGGACAAACTATGGAAACCTTAGCCCATCTAAGTGCCTGAAAATCCGTTGGTAGACAAGTAGGTCGTATTAAAGGTCTGATTTTTCCCCCTCATTTCACATGAATAATGATGATTTTAAGCTCTTTGTTTATTAGTACAGTACTTGCTAAAAAGTTTGAGATTGCAGATTGAAGTTTTAACGGACCTGGCGCATGAATTATGTAGATCACAGTGTTTCATCTTCTGAAATTTAAATGCAGCAGATGCTTTGTTGTTCTAATATTGGGTCTAATATAATGGTGTAGAAAGACTATATAACTACATTAAAATGATAAAAGAGCAAACATATGGCACAACACAGCAGTGGATGCTAGCTCCCACTTATTAGTCAATGGGATTTATATCTTTCCAAAGTGCATGTTAATGTGATAAAACACAAACTGCTTTTAAATCAGTCATTGAAAAAACTGCATTTCACTTTGATATTTGAAAAGACTGAGGGAAGAGCTTGAAAGCTTTAGATTTGGTATGTGAAAGTGATGATAGTAAAAAAAAATGTATGTTTTCTCAACACTTATCATTTTGAAAGTGACAAACGAGAACTATGTATTATTATTATTTTATTGACAATAGTTTAATGGAGGCTTTGATTGTGGATGAATTAAAGACGCGAATATTACTTTACGGATGAACTGTCAAGATAAAGCTAGAGAGCACTAGGTTGTGGGTGTACTGATTTATCTTTGCCAAAATGTAGCAAATGCTATAAAAATATAAAAATAAAATATGCACAAAAAATACTTCTTTGGTATGGGTAGGGATGTAAAAAAAAAAAATATATATATATATATATATATATATTTAGGAATATACATAAATTATAAAAATGGCGAAATACTAAATGTGTGTTAAGACACATTTAGTATTTCGCCATTTTTATAATTTATGTCAACTAATATTCATTACTATTTCCAAAAATATATGTTAACCCGATATTGGAAAGTTATTTTGTTTAATGTTTTTTTTATTTATTTATTTATTTATTAATTAATGTATCCATTCATTTATGTGTTTATTTTTTTTTTACCTGATAAAATAAGGTAATGAACCTTATCAACAACAAAAAAAACTTTGTAAAACCTCAAACTGCATTAATTTACCCAGGGCATACAACCGCAAGTTAACGAACATAGTGAATATATTCTATAAAAAAAAGAAGAGAATTATATTTGAACATAACGTGTAGCTGCCTTGATGAAGTATTATGTTACAAGTATTATATAATGGGGAATGTCACGATAAGTGTATAATTGATGTGACATGCCATATCAAGGATGAGTATGTGAAACTAGGGAAGGGGCAATGTTACATTGCATGTATACAAATATGTAATACAAAAAAGATTTAGTAAAAACTTTATAAATCCTGATTTTAACTTGCAATGTAACTTACTTGTCCTGACTTTAGCCTACTCTGAGAACTTCCATATAGAATAGATCTATGACGGTGCCGATGTGAGGATGACAGCGCTGTAAATACTTGAACATTTTTCCAACCATTTTTTTCACAATTTTTATTACTAAGTCTGAAAAATGACTTAGAAAAGTCTTTACTTTATTTACAATTATATCAACAACTTTAAAAAATAAAGAAAAATATTAAGAAACAGAAAGTCAGAAAACCTGCATCAATCATAAACTGTCTCGTCAACTGTCACAGATGTCATTAGTGAATTGGTCCGATCACCTCTTGTTTATTTCTTTGGTAATACTGCATTTAGGCACAGATTTGCTCCCTGATTTAAAAAAAAATCCTTCTAGATAATATCTGCACATGTATTATTACCAAATAGTACATAAAAGTGATGTGAAGTAAATTCTTGGCGCTAAATTAGTACAGTTTATTTATAATAATGCAATGTGATGCATGCCCTGAAGAAGTGGTCAAAAGATGCACAGAACAGCTATCAAAAGTAACCGACTGCACATAGTATAAATTATGTATCCAAATATGAAAAGATAGATAGATAGATAGATAGATAGATAGATAGATAGATAGATAGATAGATAGATAGATAGATAGTAACTTGACAAACTTATCCCTACTATATCTATATACATATATAGCTCTGGCAAAAATTAAGAGACCACTGCAAAATGTTCAGTTTGTCTGATTTTTCTCTTTCTAGGTATATTTTTGAGTAAAATGTAAATTGTTCTTTTATTCAATAAACTTCTGACAACATGTTTCTGAATTTCCAAGCAATACACTTTGGATATTTTTCTAAAAAAGAGAAAATTAAAAAAAAAACCAATGCTCTCAGACCTTAAATAATGCAAAGAAAACAAGTTCATAATCATTTAGAAACAACAATACTAATGTTTTAACTCAGGAAGAGTTCAGAAATCAATATTTTGTGGAATAACTATGATTTTTAATCACAGCTTTGCATGCTTTCCGCCAGTCTTTCACACTGCTTCTGATGCAAAAGTTTAAGCAGTTCTTCTTTGTTTGATGGCTTGTGACTATCCATCATCCTTTTGATTACATTCCAGAGGTTTTCAATGGGGTTCAGGTCTGGAGATTGGGCTGCCCATGACAGGGTTTTGATGCCATGATGTCTTAATTTTTGCCAGAGCTGTATAACAATGTAATCACTCATTTATGTTTATTATCACTATAAAAATTTTAACATAATTCCTTAAAAAAAAACTCTTACAATCCTTTGGTGCTCTTATCAATTTGCCATGAAGTCTCCATGTAAAGTTTGATTGCCCTAAGGACTTAAGAATGAGTTTGTTACTTCTTAAAGATTTCTGACAAGTGCTTCCTAATAGAATATGTGTCTGTCAGTCAGTAAAATTTGTAGTTAAAGTTTAGAACCTAAATTTAGTACAAAGAAGAAATATATAATTTCCTAAAAAAGTTATTTAATACTTGAAATTATGCAACGGAAAGACAATCTTTGAGTATTAGATATTCAACGCAGTACAACTGAGATGAGAATGTAGCAGATTGATGAAAGTAAGTTGAAAGAGTTTACTTCTTCCTAAAGTTTTGTTTTATACCTTTTGACCTTGATCAGAGGGTATCATTCTAGGATCAAATTGGTCAAAGACACAAAAAAGTCTCTTATGATAATCGGTAAAACCCTAAAGAAAGGAGTATAAATTCAAGGAATATGCTCTTAGGCCTCATTCAGATATCTGTGTCTTTATGCCTATGAGGCTGTCGAGCCCTGATCAGTACACCCATGGGCAGACCATGCAACACGGTCTATACTTGAGCAGTGATACACAGACGTCTGAATTAGTACTTACAGATTCTTGTAGCCGCTAGATAAGCACAATATGTATCGATCATGGAGATTAAAAGTACAACATATATTGCTGAATTATTTTTTGCAGATGTAATTATTTAGTTCTTAATATCTAATAACTAATAAACAAGTCCATTTACTAATTTTATATATTACGGTACTTCTAAACTATTAAAATAGCTTGAAAACCTTTACAATGCATTTATCATAAGTTTGTCTTCATTTTGTAGAGTTTTCCAGCTAATATTTATATGGCATATGAACTATGTAAAAATTTTTGCATGTGTGGAAAAATGCTGGTAAGTAAAAATGATTTAAAAAATAAGTGTGGATAGTTAATTTTTATCAATTATCATAATGTAAAGTGAATAAGCAAAAGAGAAATTTAAATCACATCATTATTTGGTGTGACTGCCCTTCGCCTTCAAAACAGAATTAATTCTTCTAGCTCATACACAGTTTTTGAAGGAACTTGGCAGGGACTTAGGGCTCCTTGTTTTTCTTAACCCTGAAGATATTTCTTAATTACTTTGGCTGTATGATTAGGGTCATTGTCCTGCTGTAGAATAAATTTGGTTCCATTTATGGTATTGCTTTATGAGTAAGTATCTGCCTGTATTTCTCAGCACTAGGGACATCAAGAAATGGACAACATTTAGGACCACAGACACAGTGGTCGGCCAAAAAACTTAAAAGACACGTTATGCTTATGTCGAAATCAGAAGATATCCAGCAGTGCCATCAGCGTAAAACTGGCAGCCAGCAACCAGTGGGACCCAGCTACACAAATCTATTGTTCGGAGTTCGGAGAAGTCTAGACAGAAGTGGTCTTTAGGGAAGAATTGCGGTCAAATCTATACCTTTGTCATGGAAGCAAGGCAAAGTGACTCAACTACACACAAAAATATTGGAATTGCTGAGTCAAAATTTGAAATATTTGGTTGTAGCAAAAGGCAGTTTCTTTCTTGAAGGACTGGAGAACAGTACAATAATGAATATCTGTAGGCAACAGTGAAGCAAAGTGCAGATTCCTTGGAAGTTTTGTGCTGCATTTCACCAAATGGAATTGAGGATTTGGTCAAAAAAAGATTAATAATGTCCTCATTGCTGAGAAATACAGGCAGATACTTATCCATCAGGCATCAGATTTACTCTAAACTTATTCAGCAACAGGTCAATGACCTGAAACATACAGCCTATGTTATGAAAGAAGAAGAATGTGTAAAGAAGAAGAAGTGTAAAGAAGAACAAGAAGAAGTGTAAAGAAAAATGCCTGGAAGTGATAATATGGCACCCACAAAACCCTTATCTTAACATTATTAAGCCTACATTACATGAAGAGAAAGAAGGATTTACACATGAAGATCTGTGGCTAGTTTTTCAAGATGTTTGGAACAACCTCCCTGCCGAGTTTCTTTAAAAACTGTTTTTAAGTATACCGAGAAGAACTGGAGAATTGGTGCTTTGATGCTGTTTTAGTGGCAAAGGGTGGTCACACCACATATTGATTTCATTTAGATCACTCCCTTCTTTATTCCCTTTGCATTATGTTAATTGATAAAGATAAGGTATTTACACTTTTATTTTTTTAATCATTCTTACTTTTCAGAGTTTTGTACACACCTTCTAAAACTTTTACACAGTACCAAATAAATAAATATATACAGGCACACCTCGTAGTCCGCAATATTATGATGAATTCACTTTAGGCAGATTTTTGAATGGGTCCTACAGTAACATACTTTCTGCCAAAACAACCCCAATCACATGAAAGGAAATGTTACTAATCTGCCAAATGTGAGTAAAATGTAGCCTTCAATTACAGAACAATATATATAGTTCAGCAGAAGTTTGTTAGTACTAAGAAGCAGTACTACACATAGAAATAGTAGAAGAGAATGCTTTTAATCAGCAAAATTCACTTCACAAAGACCAATATATCAACAGCAGTGACCCTACACGACAGGTCAGCAGAACATATAAGTGATTACATTAGAGTTATATAGTGAGTTACAAGTGAAATCTTTTCTAATGGCAGTTACTCACTTTTACTTTTTACTTTTATTCACACTTGGCAGATTAGTAACAATTCCTTTCATATGATTGGGGGTGTTTTGGCAGACAAAGGAAGGACACGCCAAATTCTGATTTGATTTAGATTCTGTTGTGTTCATATACTTTGCATTTTGCTAAAAATAAACTATAACACTTCTACTTTGGAAATCATTCTTACTTTAAAGTATTTTTCTACACCTTCCAATCAGTAGTAGCAAAAGCCGGCATGTACAAAGTGCAGGAACTTAATCAACACAAGCTTATGACGGCACTTACTGGGAATTCCTCGCTCACGTGAAAGGATTGCAATCCCTTATCCCCATCACAAACAGGGTTCAACAGGCTACCTGCATCAAGTGGGAATGGCCATGTCTGGAAATGATTGACAGATTGAAAGCTCTTTTTTGATTCTGTGGGTGGTAGAGCTTGGCCGTTTTTAGTTGGTGGAGCAATTTGTATGGTTAATTCCAACAAACGAGACACGGGCATGCAAACTAACTATGCAACAGATCAAGCAATAACAGGTTTGTGATGCCCTTAGATGTCCCGGGCTGCATGCACATTTCTCTGAACAGACCAGCATGTGTCTACCCTTTGCCAACAGGTATGGGTAACACGAGGAACCCTGATGCTGGTCAAGGATTGCAATTCTTCCCCATGAACGAGGAATTCCCAGTATGTGTGGGTCATAAGCTTTCACTGATTCTCTATCCTTTGAACACACCACCCATTGCTGCTAACAATTGGATTGTGTAGTAAGGTCCTTGGATCAGTCCCGTAGGGGTCCGCCAAGACCCTAGTGGATTTTTCTACACCCGTTTTTAAAAGTTTTGTTCAGTACTGTGTATATAATAAACATATAACCCCAGACCCTGATGGGTCCACCAGGATAGTCAGAATCTACATACAGTCAAGTACAGTAACATCATTGTGTCACCTGATTGAGGACATTGACATCCTTGTGTATGTCTTTGCAGCTCAATAGGTACTGTTAAAAATAAAAACACCTGTGCACATTGCACATCAAGTGTATCAGGTGTATCTTAGTCACCTTAATGTGTTGTGCTGAGTGCACAACAACTAAGCTCACAGATTGGTGACTAAGGGTAGTAAGGAAATTAGAAGGTGGATCGAGAAAAAAATGGCAGAATAACTCAAGGAAAGTGTTTCTTTTTTGAACATGTACAGTAACTTTCTGTCCCATGGAACACACCTGCTGGTAGCTGAGTAAGGGACTCATTTACATTTGTGGTTACTGTACAATGTTCAATAAAGAAACTTTTCCCTCAGCATTCCTGTACTTCAGCTGACTGCAGTGACTACACAGCATGTTTTTTCTCCATCCACCATTGCAGTTCCATAAACTGCAGGCTTAAATCAACCTACGGTCTAAAAAATCAAGGGAACTTTGGGTTACTACACTTTCACTTTTTCTGCTTGTCTGACATTTGTCAGAGGGAAGTGAGAGTGCAGCAACCCAATATTGTCAGCTGATAATGGCATGCAAACTCCTGCTGGCGCTGCACTGACATCACTGTAACTACTTTTGCACAGGAGGTGAGTATATGTTATTCACATTTGTAGGATAACTACTGAATTTAAAAAAGGGTTGTTCAGGTAGTGAACAACACCTTTATGGCATAATGATGTATTAAATAAATTATAATGGTTATATTTTATTAACTTCGAAAAGTACACTTAGGTCAGTACCAACTTAGTGTAATACATCCACATCTAAATTGCTGATGCACAAATGCAGGTTAAACTTAGAAAAGGAAGGTAGGTACAGCTCACCATGCTGGAAACAGTATTAACCCCTTCACCCCGAAGTCTGTTTTCACCTTCCTGACCAGGCCAATTTTTACAATTCTGACCACTGTCACTTTATGAGGTCATAACTCTAGAAGATCAACAGATCCCAGTGATTCTGAGTTTTTTTTTGTACTTTATAAAAGTGGTAAAATTTCTTTGATATGAATTGTGTATATGTGTTAAAAAAAATGGAAATTTGGCAAAAATGTTGAAAATGTAGCAATTTTCAAAATTTTTATTTTTATGCCCTTAAATGAGAGAGTTATATAGCACAAAATAGTTAATAAATAACATTTTCCACATGTCTACTTTACATCTGCACAATTTTGGGGACATAATTTTTTTTAGTTAGGAAGTTATAAGGGTTAAAAGTTGACCAGCGATTTCTCATTTTTACAACAAAATTTGCAAAACCATTTTTTAGGGACCACATCACATTTGAAGTGTCCTTTTCAGAAGTGCACAAAACTGTGGCCGATGGCACTTTTTTGCAATCCTAAAAAGACGGACATCGCCAGATCACAGATCAGTCAGCATCTGCAGTGCTTCTATCTGCCTCATTGTAGGCAATCTTCTGCCGGGGGTTCTTTCTGGATCACGTATTTCGGAGATTTACACAGAAACCCCAGTATAAGGGCTCAGTGCAGAGCACAGGATAAATGTGCTGCAAAATTTGGGAGGCAGTAGGTTTTTGCGATACGAATTGACATTTTTATTGGTACCATTTTCGGCTACATGACTTTTTTTTATTGCTTTCTATTCCAATTTTTGGGAGACAGAATGAACAAACAAAAGCAATTCAGGAACTGTTCTTTTTTTCTATATATCATTCTGCATGTGGTAAAATTGATTAGGCAGCTTTATTCTTCATCGAGTCATCACGGGATTAATCGGGCCCCCGTGACGTCATTGCCGATCGAAAGGCAGAAGGGGCTCCCTCCCTTCTAAATGCTTCAATCAATATCGATTGCAGCATTTAGCTCAATAAAATGCCGAGAGCAGTGCGTGCACCACTCCTTGCATAGAGTGTCGGGTGTCTCTGTCAGAATCAGCGAATACCCGGCGGCGATCGCCCACACACAGCCTCTTGTGTACGGGGGATTGTCATGATGTACATATACTGCATCTGTCGGGAATTACTACACACCATGACGTATACATACTGCAATTGTTGTGAAGTGGTTAACAAATCAATTTTCCATAGACTTCAGTGTTAAAAAAACAGATTCAGTTGAAATTATTTTTACATGGGCAAAAAGGTTGTGTCTACATAAATCTGGTTAAAAATGAAGGGAATGCATCCATGGATTAGCATTGTGTCATATTCACTGTATTGGTCTGTACATTGGCCAGGACCATCCTCTGTAGACCAATCCCATGATGTAGTTCTTACATAGTCAGCAACAAGTAGAAGGAACTCCAGAACTGCATTCTCAGGACCTTGAGGATGCCCATCACATGCGATGTCATATCCTAGTGATATCCCATCCTAGTGATGTAACATCCAGATATGAAGGGGAAAAACCTCAATTAAAGGCAGAACATTGTTTTTGCCTTTTTAACAATAAAAATGTTCCCTCCAAAATGGTGCCCTGGTCTGCCACCTGCTCCATTTATCCTGAGTCTCATGGTTGGATAGGTGGAAAGCATAGCTTATTGACTTTTTCCTTTCTTCTAAAAGCTGTAGAATAATACTGCCCACCGTGTCACATATAATAAAATGTGCCTGCGTGTCATTTTGGAAAACATATTCAATATTGGTAGTGACAATTCATGGTTTAATACAACATATAAAGAGAAAAGTTCATCTCATCAGTTGTCCAGTCCCATGTAGAGCATGGAAAGTGTTGCGGCCAAAACAACAGTAGTATTGAAGCAACAAGAGAAAGTCTAGCTGCTTGGACATAAAATCCTCTTTATTAGTAAATGTTTAAAATCTAAATAACATCCATATTGGTTTGGACAAGGTGAAAATCAATGCATTTCTGGTGCATCAAGCACCTACGGTTGATGCACCATAAAAACGTCAGCCAATATGGATGTATATTTGGATTTTAAAGAAGATTATATGTTCATGCAGCTGAACTTTCTCTAAGATAACCAGATTCTAAACTTTTTTTTTCCACTACTTACAATGCGTTGTGTGTCTTTACTACTACTATTACAGTAATTGATTTCTCAGATGTATTTTATTACATCACTTTTCTCATCATGATAATTTCTCTTTCATTTACATTTGCATTGAGTTATATTAATTTGTGCGATTTATCTCACTTCTGCATCACATTATGTATTCATCATGACATTATAGCATGAACACATTTCTATGAATTAATATAATATAAGCGTTGTATACAATTACTAGGATAGCAAAGTATAGATGTATCTGCTTCCCTTATAATGAATAGACATATATATATATCCAAATTTTTACAAGGTTACCTTGGTTTGTTGTGATCTTACTTTATGAGCATATCATATAATATTGTCATAAAGAATTCTTTGTACATCTGTCTATAAAGATTATCATGTAATTTCTTTGAACATGGTGAAGTAATCTTGTCAAGGTCAAAGAGATGGACACAGATAATAAACTATCATTCAACAGCACAAGAGATGTCACTTGACTCTTAATGCAAAGCCAACAACTGGAAAACATAACAATATTTGCATTGAGCAGGCCACTTTTCTTGGTCAGTTTGGGGTAAATTAGATAAAATAAATTCCATGAATTAGAATTGATGTTTTTATGTTAATAATTCAGATTTGTGAATATAAAAAGCATGTTGTGTTTTCCAATTATACTACTGGGATGCAGACATTAAATCATTATAGGGGTTCTCCAGGGGTAAATACATAGAGATGAGTACTAGACATGCTCTAATTTCCTATTATTGTATCCCTGGACATGGATTATGAGGACCTCAGCTGCTTGGGGAGAGGGAGAATGTCTAGATACATCTTACCCATGGACAAGGAATATGTATACAGCTCTCTATGGACATTTCAGGCACAGCTCACATTCAAGAATGAGATGAAAGTTACAAAAAAAAAGCATTGCTTGCTCAGCCCCTCTGTCATCCCCTTAGTCATACATGTTTCTGTGCTCCCTGATATCGGCCCTTAAGAATGGAGGAATTATATGTAAGAACTGATATTTCTTTTATTGTGGTGTTATTATTATATTAATGTATTGGAAAATCAATTAAATACAAATGTAGCGCTTGCCAGTATGACACACTATGATAATAGTTATTTGCTTAGCATGGCCATTCCCATTCACTTTGAATGTTATGTAAGCAGTGTAGGCGCTACCTATTGCTGCAGTATTATGTAGCCCTCATGTTGCCAGCTGCTACATCTGCTTTTTTCTTATTTGTTTTCATTTGTACATATTACTTAGATAAGGATAAAATATCTACTCCAAAATGTGAGAATCAAACTTCGCCCTGCAGTTTCAAATGAAGGTCCTGAAATGTTTTGTTATTGTTGTCAATCACTAGAATGGTTTGGAGGGGCAGAAATCATCTTTATTCACGACTCCATACAAAGCATCCAAGTCATGGTCTATTCATAGTCCTGTTGGTAGGTGATAAATGCTCTTTGTGGGAAACCCCTTTAAGTGAAAAACTATAAAACAAAAGGTAATAAACAATTTTACATAGAAATGCCAAGAGTAGCATTTGGAAAACACAAGTTACATTTTTAACACAAGTTAATATGTTTTTCAATTTTTCTGTTTCTTGTTGTCAAACTGCAGCTGGGGGAGAACACTGTCTGAAAGGGGACAACACTTTAAGTTTATATCACCTTTTTTCCCCACAATTCAAAAATAAATACAAAAATAAATAGTTGGCATCACCAACTACAAATCACTAGTTCGACCACACTTAGAATACTGTGCAGTTCTGGTCTCCGGTGTATAAGAAAGACATAGCTGAACTGGAGCGGGTGCAGAGAAGAGCGACCAAGGTTATTAGAGGACTGGGGGGTCTGCAATACCAAGATAGGTTATTACACTTGGGGCTATTTAGTTTGGAAAAACGAAGACTAAGGGGTGATCTTATTTTAATGTATAAATATATGAGGGGACAGTACAAAGACCTTTCTGATGATCTTTTTAATCATAGACCTGAGACAGGGACAAGGGGGCATTCTCTACGTCTGGAGGAAAGAAGGTTTAAGCATAATAACAGACGCGGATTCTTTACTGTAAGAGCAGTGAGACTATGGAACTCTCTGCCGTATGATGTTGTAATGAGTGATTCATTAATTAAATTTAAGAGGGGACTGGATACCTTTCTGGAAAAGTATAATATTACAGGGTATATACACTAGATTCCTTGATAAGGCGTTGATCCAGGGAACTAGTCTGATTGCCGTATGTGGAGTCGGGAAGGAATTTTTTTCCCCATGGTGGAGTTACTCTTTGCCACATGGGTTTTTTTTGCCTTCCTCTGGATCAACATGTTAGGGCATGTTAGGTTAGGCTATGGGTTGAACTAGATGGACTTAAAGTCTTCCTTCAACCTCAATAACTATGTAACTATGTAACTATGTAACTATGTCCTTAAAAAGTCCAACCTATGAAAATCTAAGATTACTTAACTAATACAGTAAATGAAAGAGAAAATAAATTGAAACTTCAGAATTTATGTTTTCAAGACACCACCCTCTCCACAAAAATTAAATGAAAAGCTATCAAATGTTGTGAGTACACCACAATGGTTTTTTTTTTAATGGGATATTTCTGCCCTAGAAAAAACAAGCTCTGAAACCAGTATGTAAAATAAAAATGGAAAAATAAAAACAAATTACAGATCTCAGAAAATGGCAACACAAACCAATTTTTTTGTATCGAAGTTCAGAATTTAGTTAACACTGAAATAGAAAAAGACTGTAAAGTTTGCAATTGTAATTTTTTTTTACTTTACAAGGAGTGTTGTAAAAATGAAACCCAAGTAACAATTGCTAAATTATGTTTTTTCCTCACTTCATCCTACTTGGAATGTTTCCCCCATTTTTTTGCATACATCATTTGATAAAGACAAAGGTATCATGCAAAAAGAGTGCAAATTTCTGAAAATAAATGGATATACAAAAAAAATCATGGAGGAAGGGAGAAAGGAGAAAGGTGAGAAAAAAATATTTGTTACAATTCATGGTGTCCTCTATTTCAATATTTCCAATCTTTCCTCTGATTCTCAGACACCTTTTTATCTGTTTAATAGCTCATAGTGTGAGACACTCCTTTTTGTCTTAAGTGGACCAATGGAGAGTAGAGATGAATAAAGTAGTCTGAGAAATTTTGGAACAGACCAGCCAGAGCCCACAGCTGTGTCTAATTTAAAATCTGTGATAGGCCTACCCAAAAAGACTGAATGCTGTCATAAATTTGATGGGTATTCAGCAAAATATTAGTTTAAGGGTATGCATATGTATGCAGCCACAATATTTTAGCTCTTTACTTTTCTTTTTCCACTCAAAAAGATTTAAGATTGTTGTTCAAATGACTTGGAAAGGCTATGAGTGGCAGCAGTAAAGGTTGATTAAGTTCTGAAATGATTATTTTTAGTATTATTTTTATACATGACAAAAACCTGACATTTTAACACTATATCTTTTTTAAGCCATTTAGGTAAAGGGAGTCTTAAAGGCAAATAGTGGCTTGTGAAAGTATTCACCCCCTTGGCTTTTTACTCATTTTGTAACATTGCAACCTGTGTTTAAATATATCTGCAATCCAATTTTTAAGTGATGTATCAGCACTAAATAGTCTCAGTTGGAGAAATGAAGTGAGAAAAATATAGACATAAATTAAATGTATGGGATCAAATAACTAAACGTTGGTGTGTGCTTATGTATTCATACCTTTTGCAATAAAGTTTCTAAAAATTTGTGGTGTAAGCAATTACCTTTACTAAGTTACATGCTTAGTAAAAGTAAGTCCACCTGTGTGCAATGTACAGTTGTGGCCAAAAGTATTGACACTCCTGCAATTCTGTCAGATAATACTCAGTTTCCTCCTGAAAATGATTGCAAACACAAATTCTTTGGTATTATTATCTTCATTTAATTTGTCTTAAATGAAAGAACACAAAAAGAATTGTCCTAAAGCCAAATTGGATATAATTCTACACCAAACATAAAAAAGGGGGTGGACAAAAGTATTGGCACTGTTCGAAAAATCATGTGATGCTTCTCTAATTTGTGTAATTAACAGCACCTGTAACTTACCTGTGGCACCTAACAGGTGTTGGCAATTACTAAATCACACTTGCAACCAGTTGACATGGATTAAAGTTGACTCAACCTCTGTCCTGTGTCCTTGTGTGTACCACATTGAGCATGGAGAAAAGAAAGAAGACCAAAGAACTGTCTGAGGACTTGAGAAACCAAATTGTGAGGAAGCATGAGCAATCTCAAGGCTACAAGTCCATCTCCAAAGACCTGAATGTTCCTGTGTCTACCGTGCACAGTGTCATCAAGAAGTTTAAAGCCCATGGCACTGTGGCTAACCTGCCTAGATGGGGAAAAGAAAAATTGACAAGAGATTTCAACGCAAGATTGTGCGGATGTTGGATAAAGAACCTCGACTAACATCCAAACAAGTTCAAGCTGCCCTGCAGTCCGAGGGTACAACAGTGTCAACCCGTACTATCCGTTGGCATCTGAATGAAAAGGGACTGTATGGTAGGAGACCCAGGAAGACCCCACTTCTTACCCTGAGACATAAAAAAGCCAGGCCAGGCTGGAGTTTGCCAAAACTTACCTGAAAAAGCCTAAAACGTTTTGGAAGAATGTTCTCTGGTCAGATGAGACAAAAGTAGAGCTTTTTGGGCAAAGGCATCAACATAGAGTTTACAGAAGAAAAAAAGAGGCATTCAAAGAAAAGAACACAGTCCCTACAGTCAAACATGGCGGAGGTTCCCTGATGTTTTGGGGTTGCTTTGCTGCCTCTGGCACTGGACTGCTTGACCGTGTGCATGGCATTATGAAGTCTGAAGACTACCAACAAATTTTGCAGCATAGTGTAGGGCCCAGTGTGAGAAAGCTGGGTCTTCCTCAGAGGTCATGGGTCTTCCAGCAGGACAATGACCCAAAACACACTTCAAAAAGCACTAGAAAATGGTTTGAGAGAAAGCACTGGAGACTTCTAAGGTGGCCAGCAATGAGTCCAGACCTGAATCCCATAGAACACCTGTGGAGAGATGTAAAAATGGCAGTTTGGAGAAGGCACCCTTCAAATATCAGGGACCTGGAGCAGTTTGCCAAAGAAGAATGGTCTAAAATTCCAGCAGAGCATTGTAAGAAACTCATTGATGGTTACCGGAAGCGGTTGGTCGCAGTTATTTTGGCTAAAGGTTGTGTAACCAAGTATTAGGCTGAGGGTGCCAATACTTTTGTCTGGCCCATTTTTGGAGTTTTGTGTGAAATGATCAATGTTTTGGTTTTTGCTTCATTCTCTTTTGTGTTTTTTTCATTTAAGACAAATTAAATGAAGATAATAATACCAAAGAATTCGTGTTTGCAATCATTTTCAGGAAGAAACTGAGTATTATCTGACAGAATTGCAGGGGTGTCAATACTTTTGGCCACAACTGTAAGTGTCACATGGTCTGTCAGTATATACACACCTTTTCTCAAAGGCCACAGAGGCTGCAACACCATTAAGCCAGAGGCACCACTAACAAAACAACACCATGAAGACCAAGGAGATCTCCAAACAAGTCCAAACAAGTCAGGAACAAAGTTGTTGAGATATACAATTCAGGGTTTGGTTATAAAAAAATATCTCAATCTCTGATGATCCCTGAAGTACCATCAATTCAATCATCATCAAATGGAAAGAACATGGTACCACAACAAAACTGCCAAGAGAGGGCCGAGCACCAAAACTCTCAGCCCAGGCAAGGATGGCATTAATCAGAGAGACCAAAGGTAACCTTGAAGTAGCTGCAGCATTCCCAAGCACTAGAGAATCTGTCCATATGACAATAAGCCATACACTCCATAGAGGTGGCATTTATGGGACAGTGAGCAGAAAAAGCCTTTACTTACACACAAAAATTGTAAGGCTCGTTTTGAGATTGCCAAAATACAAGTGGGAGACTCCCCAAATATATCAAGGAAAGTGCTGTTGTCATATGAGACCAAAACTGAACTTTTTGGCCACCAAGGTAAATGCTATGCCTGGAGCCAAACCAAAACAGCTCATCACCCCAAGAATACCTTCTCCAAAGTGAAACAAGGTGGTGGGAGCATCATGCTGTGGAGATGTTTTTCAGGAGCAGTGACAGGGAAAATGGTCCAAGTCGAGTGAATGATGGATGGTGCGAAATACAGGGATATTCTTAAGCAAAACCAGTTTATCAGCGATTTGAGACTGGGATGGACGTTCACCTTCCAACAAGGTAATGACCCAAAGAATACTGCTAAAGCAACACTTGAGTAGTTGAAAGGTAAATGTGTAAATATTTTGAAGTAGCCTGGTCAAAGTCCAGACCTTAATCCAATTGAGAATCTGTTTTCAGACTTAAAGATTGCTGTTCACCAGAGGAAACATCTAACTTAAAGGAGTTGAAGCAGTTTTGCCTTGAGGAATCGACAAAAATTCCAGTTGCAAGATGTGGAAAGCTCATAGTGACTTATCCAAAGCAACCTACTCCTGTAATTGTCGCAAAAGGAGGCTCTGCAAAGTACTGATTTTATGAGGATGAAGAGTTATGCACACTGAAGTTTTCAGTAATTTTGTCCTATTTCTGGTTTGCTTCACAATATAAAGAAACCCACATGTTTACAGTTATAGGCATGTTCTTCACATGAACTGATGCAAACCTTTAAAAAAAACAGTGAAATTCCAGGTTGTAAAATAGCAAAATATGAAAAATCCCAAGGGGTTGAATACTTTTGAAAGCCACTGTAAATAGAAAATCTATGGGAATCATCAAAGCTTTCAGGGAAGAATTCTGGCATAAAAACTTTGAAAAGTCGCAAACGTTAGTCGCGCTAAAATGTTGTGACTGTTAACGTTTTCCAACTTATCCAATTTGTAATGAGTTGTGGTGTTCCCTATGACAGAAATCTCACCCTGACTGTAGTAGGATTTCTGAAGGTGCACGTCATTCATCAAGCAATCCAGATTCATGAAGAGGCATAGATCTCTTTATGAATTGGGAGCATCTCACTTCCGCATTCCCCCTCATCAAGACCTGCATGAACAAAGCGGGTCTTGATGACTCAGGCCCTGCATTTTCACAAGAAGCGCTCCTATTATTTTTATATTCCCTAATCCTGAGGAAATGTTAGTGTAGTTTAGTGCAAGTGCTTTAATATACTTGCTAATCAGCGGGGGCGCTATCCAGCGCTACTCCGGTCCTCTTCTGAGTAACATGACGGCTCTTTTGAATTTTTGGATCACATTGGGGTCCATGGTGAGCCGGGGAGTGACTTTTGCAATGTAAGCCCATGGAGCTTCAGAACGACAGAGCACAATGTGATCTAGAGAGTCTGAATTGCCATTACATGACTCAGAAGAGTAACAGAGGGGCGCTGGAAACACACTTACATTACACTACACTAATAGGTACACAGGTTTAGGGAATAAAAAATACCAGGAGTGCTCTTTTTAAGGGGGTCACATAAAGTGAATGCAAAACTTTAGCTTAAGCCCTGAAAATTCTGGAAATAGGTAGTATCAGTCTGCCAGCTAACAGGTATTTTATGTTATCCATGTTGTTTTTTATGGGGCTAATTTCTTCATCATCAATTGACACAGAAGTTTCCCTGCTATTCCTTTCACAACTCTTTCCGCCAATTAGTTCTAGTTGAAGGATCCGCTCTCTCCCATTGTTCATGTTTGGCTGAACTTATGCCAGAATATGAAACTGATATTAGTGATTGTCAATTCTCCATCAAGAGTTTTAATTTCTGTACCCTAAAGTGACAAAGTTGAGAAAGAAAACTGAAAAACAAATATTGGAAAATTTGGTCTAATTGTAATATCAGCTGGGAAGGCAGGATACGATTACTTCTCCTCTTATTTGGGTGTTTCAACATAAATTAATAAAGAACACAGAAACTGAGCAGTTCTTGTTTTCAACACCTTGAAAAGTTTCTAAAACCTAATTTATTTCATTATACAAAACATACAAAATATACTAAAATACTGTACAAAGTATGAACTGAAATAAGACTAGCAGTTAAACAAACAGTTGTTCCATGCCCATTGTGATTGCATTTACAGTAGTTGCTATGTACACTTCATGCAACATATGGAACAGACTTAAGAGGTCAAATGAGGTTGTGCACAGAGCTGTAATTCAATGCTGAATATCACAGAAAACTTGCTTATGTTACCTAACAGCAATCTTGCTGGCAAAAAAAATCAAGCAACACAGTAATATCATTCTTTGGTTGTCATAAAGTAAAAAATAGTAACGCATTAGGATATTAAATTCTTATATAACAGTTGATAGTGTGTACAATTGAACTTCATACATTTGATTTTACAGGCTTTAAATCTTTCATAAAATGTGCACAGTATATTAATCTGAAAAGTAATATTATTGGGGTGGTCTCACACTAAATGACTATTAATTCCATAAAATATGGGACTGATTATTTGGAGGATGGACTTTACAGTAACAGTGTAATTCAGTGAGGGTCTACATGTTAATATAAATTTCTAAATTAAGGGGTCAAGTCACCAAGACTGGCATTTCATACACCGTTCTTGATTCAGAGTGATAACTTGGAGTAAGTTGTGCCAAATTCTTTAAGGGGCGTGTGCACTGATCCCAATTTCCGTAAAACAGGAAACCAAGAGGCTTGGAGTAGTGCACATCTGAAGATTGATAGTTCAAGCCAGATGCATGGGGTACGGCGGGTACAAACTGTGCACTCTTCTAGGATGCTCGTAGAGGCAGCTTTGTCTCTACAGCATGGGAGAAGCAAAGTGGCAATGAAGCAGGTTAGATTGATGATCAGGCCAGCTTCAGAGTGTTGGAAACAGGTTCTAGAGCATAGAGTCTGCAGGCATCACAAACCTTCCCAGGTAACTGACCACTCCAAGACTCAAGGGTGGCTAGTCCACTCTTGCAAGGTAGCTTGCTTCTACAAGAATTTTGAAATTTTTCCTATTTAAGAACATGAGACAACCCCTTTAATTAAATTGGCACAGCTTTAAACTGGTGTGCACCGTCATTGACTGGAGGACATTTCTGTTTTAATTCATGTCACTTTTGTGGTATAAAATAAGATGAACTTGTTGCGCCGTGCTTGGCCACAGCCCTTCTATTGAGCTTCATTCACATTTTGAAAAATTGGCAGAGCTAGTATTAAAACACCAAAAGTTACAGGTACCACTTGCCAATTTGATTTCAGTAAAGAGGTCAGCTGAGATGACAGCCTCTTACCAATCAGAGCAAAGGTTATCCTCATTTACAACTGAATCTGACTAGTGATGAGCGAATATACTCATTTCTCAAGATTTCTCGAGCATGCTCGGGGGTCCTCCAAGTAATTTTTAGTGCTTGGAGATTTAGTTTTTCTTGCCGCAGCTGAATGATTTACATCTGTTAGCCAGCATAAGTACATGTGTGGATTCCCTAGCAACCAGGCAACCCCCACATGTACTTATGCTGGCTAACAGATGTAAATCATTCAGCTGCAGCAAGAAAAACTAAATCTCCGAGTACTAAAAAATACTCGGAGGACCCCCGAGCATGCTCGAGAAATCTCGAGTAACGAGTATATTCGCTCATCACTAAATCTGACCTGTTCTAGGTACCAGTTATAGTGGATATACTGTATATGCTGTATCAGTCTAATATTCATGGCTGACACTTATTAACCTGGAGTGTCTGACTACATCATAGTTTGTGACTTCTTCTAGTTAATTATTCTTCTCTGATTGCTTACCATGGTTAGTTTGACATTGTTCAATTTTTTTGAGCTCCTATACTGTCTTTGACTACTGTTGTATATTATTACCCAGTTAGCTTTTCAATTCGCTTTTGCTCCATCTTGTGACGCCACTCTTTCTGAAGTATGTTGTTTCGGTGGATAATTAGATTAACGGGGTACTCGGGAAGATAAAAAAAGTTGTACTGTCCCTGACCTCATAAACTATAAAGATGAGATGCCCAGTGCAGTTCTATGATATTTATAACTCTTGTAATTCCATGTGACAGGATCTGCTCCTCACTGTTCCTCCTCCCCACTTCCATTTGGGTCATTACATCAAACAGCAGCAATCAACTTCTGGCAGTGATTAACAGCCAGACTGAAATGAGGGGGCCTGGCCACACCCTCTGTTCTTTGGAGAGAAACAGCTATTTTCAGGAGACTTGTTGACAACAGCAGGGAACTGCACATCACTGTAATGCAGTGCAGGGAAAAGCACTAATGGTGCCCCGTATACAGTCTGAGGTGAGAGGGCATGGTTGGGGCATGGACTGCTCCTGGACTTTAGCAGCAGCCAGTCCCCTTATAATATCTCCTTCACAGCAGGGCTATTTACAGGGAGCAGACCATGCCCCTTCTTCTCAGGCTGGCTTACAGGGGGGAACTGAATGCAGTGTGTGTGATGTATTGTCCCAGACTGGAGGGGGAGCAGTGAGGAGCAGATCCTGTCACACAGAATAACAAGTGTTTTAAAGATAATAGAACTGCACTGGATATCTCTTCTTTATTGTTTATGAGGGCAGGGACAGTACAAACATTTTTTTATCTCCTCGGAGTACCCCTTTGAATTCTACAGACTCCATATTATGATAAGATGACTAGGTCAGGTCATCACGGAAACCACAGCTCTAATAGGGTGTACTAATTATGTAGCTACCAAAAATGGTACAGTAAAGTACAAATGGTGAACTAATGGGTGGTAGGGTCATGGGCACCAAAAGCTTATTAATGCACAATGGGGGCTACTCTATAATAAAGCTCTAAAAGATTTAATGCTAGCCATGATAGAAGTGTGTTAGAACACAGAGTGCTATACAGCTTGCTGCATATGGTACTATGCAGCAATTGACTGGTCAGATTGACATTTCAGACCTATGTCCACATCTGAAAATACCTAAAATAGTCACTTAAATGTCAGAACTATTAAAAATGGAAAAAGTTATCCTGGTTTGTTAAAACATATCTGGTACTTTGTAGGTACTTGTACATTTTGTACCTGGGGATGAGATGGCACGTATATGCACCATGGAAAAATGGCAAGCCTCGGGATGCAAAGTGATACATGGGCCAATGTACTGTTTGGAATCCTTGGGTTTTGGCATGCAGGAAAATGTTGCATTAACTTTTAGCTTTAACTTTCCAACTGTTTTGGTCTTTGGACACTTCAAATGTGGTTGCCAATTTTGCCCTTGTGCTTAATAGATCCGCAACCCTTATAGATATAACTTTGCTGCAAGATAAACTGTGCAAGTCAGTCTCTCCAGGAAAAATTAAGATAAAACTTTCTTTTTGACTAACAAGTCAGGGGCATTTGTATGGAGGGACAAGCAGGGCATTTACCCTGAACACAGCTGTCTGAGGTGTCTATCATGCGGCAGCATTTTGCTACCTCCCTGGAGTGGGATTTAACCTTTCTCTGAGCCAGCTATCAAGTTGATAGCCATCTCAGAGAAAGTGTGAAAGATGTGAGTACAATTAAAGTCCTGACCACCCCAACTTTTAGGTCAGGGCGACATCAGCAGCATGATCAATTGAACTGATCACACTGCTGACATCACTACTGCACCTCAAATAATGTGTTTGATGGTAAGATAAGTATGAAAAGAGACTGAAGAAGTGACCATGGAATATG
Source organism: Ranitomeya variabilis (assembly GCF_051348905.1). Lineage (NCBI taxonomy): Eukaryota > Metazoa > Chordata > Amphibia > Anura > Dendrobatidae > Ranitomeya > Ranitomeya variabilis. The sequence continues at coordinate 449,853,300 of NC_135237.1, read as the reverse complement.
AGAGGAGACAGTATGGGCAGGAGGGCTGGGAATGTGTGAGAAGACAGTATGGACAGGGAGAGCTGAGAATATGTGAAGAGACAGTATGTGCAGGTGGGTAGGGAATGTATCAGGGGAAAATTTGGGCGAAGGGAGAATGTGTGATGGGATAGTATGGGGATAAAAGCATACGGGGCAGAGTTTTGAGAATGGGTTGTGTGAGGGCAGTAAAGAGAGGGGGTAGCGTGGGGGACAGTGTGAGGACACAATTTGGAGGGGACAGTATACAGAGGGGGAAGTGTTGGGAGGCACATTATAGAGACTCAGCATTATGGGGGGCAGTGTGCAGAGGGGACCTAGTATGGTAAGAGAAGACAGTGTGGTGGTCATGTACAATAAGCCATAAAAAGGACAATATGGGAGACAGTGAGGGGCAATTATTTATCCAGGGGCACAGCATAGGGCAGATATTTTTATTCAGTAACATTATAATTATGCTGTTATTAATAAGGGCACTGTGTCGGGATGTTCTGCAGAAGTCCGGAGAAGAGAGAAGTTTGCAGAGGCAAGCTGTGGAGAATATGTCACCTATAAGGTACCTGGATGTAAATGCCTTCTTGTGACACTGCCTGCATCTCATCAGTGCTGTGGTTGCTGTATGGTTCACAGTCTAGTGATGGTTGGTAACATTTCCCAGCATCTCATTTCCAATGTTAAGGACATTCTGGGAGTTGTAGGTTCATGTAATACAATTGTAAATGGGACAGACCTGACATTACAACTAATCCCTGCACTAAGCTTGTTGATGTATTCCTGTACTCTTGGTAGTTCTGGTGATACATTTCTGCAATTATGATGGTTTTGGTGATGTATTCCTGTACTAAGGATGGTTTTGGTGAAGTATTTATGTACTGATGATGGTTCTGATAATGTATTTTTGCACTGATGGTGGATGGTTCCTATGATGAATTTCTACACAGATGGTGGTTCTGGTGATTTATTCATGTACTTATTGTATTTTGGTTATGTAGTGATGTACTTATGGTAGTTGTGCTGATGAATTCATGAACTGATGGTGGTTCTGGTGCTAAATTCATGTACTGATGATGTTTTGGTGATGTACTCAAGTACTGATGGTGGTTCTGGTGATGTATTCATGTACTGATGATGGTTCTGGTGTTGTATTCCTGTACTGCTGGTGGTTCTGGTGAGGTATTCCTGTACTGATGGCAGTTTTGGTGCAGTATTCCAGTAATGATGCATTATAGCTGAATTTCAATATTGCTGATGGTTCTGTTGCTGTTTTTTTGCACTAATGGTGGTCTTAAGATTCATATCTATAATGTTGGTTGTTTTGGTGATGCATTCCTGTACTTATGGGAGTTCTTTTGTTGTATTCCAGTATAGTTATTGATTGCTGATTCTGTACACATGTAGAAATCCATAATTTGTCAGATAATATGATACATAGATATGTTAATAATGCATTGTTTGCAATTTAGGGATTACTACATCTGTATTTATGTTAGGAGTAGTGTTGAGCATTCCGATACCGCAAGTATCGGGTATCGGCCGATATCTGCTGTATCGGAATTCCGATACCGAGATACGATACTTTTGTGGTATCGGGAATCGGTATCAGGATCGATATTAATGTGTAAAATAAAGAATAAAAATAAAAAATATTGATATACTCACCTCTCCGACGCAGCCTGGACCTTACCGATGTAACCGCCAGCCTCCGTTCATAAGAATGAGCGCTTGAAAAGCCTTAGATGACGTCGCGGCCTGTGATTGGTCGCGGAGTGGTCACGTGACCGCTCCGCGACCAATCACAGGCCGCGACGTCATCTAAGGACTTTCAAGCGCTTATTCTTACGAACGGAGGCTGGCGGTTACAACCAGGGCGCGTCAGAGGGTGAGTATATCAATATTTTTTATTTTTATTCTTTATTTTACACATTAATATGGATCCCAGGGCCTGAAGGGGAGTTTCCTCTCCTTCAGACCCTGGGAACCATCAGGATACCTTCCGATACTTGGTGTCCCATTGACTTGTATTGGTATCGGGTATCGGTATCGGCGATATCCGATACTTTTCGGGTATCGGCCGATACTATCTGATACCGATACTTTCAAGTATCGACGGTATTGCTCAACACTAGTTAGGAGCAATATTTATAAGATTCATCATTATAGCATGACACTAATATACTCACTGTCAGGATTTGGATCTGCTTGCTAATTCGTGAAGTTTTCACATGACCATTCACATACTGTCAGGCATGTGACAAATAACTTTCTTGCTTCTCTCAGTGAAGCAGGTGCTGTAGTTTATCAGTGAACATTGAGAAATTCAGGAATAGCAGCTAGTCTGCATGCTACTATAAGTGTTAAAATCGAATATAAGCGGTAACATGACAACAGGACTGCCTCTAGGAATTTCAGGGCCTCACACTGGTAACATTTTTGGACTCCCTTGAGACTCCACCCAAGCTCAACCCCAGTCCCGTCTCCACGCCTCGCACCATACACCCCCACTCTTGGAAAAACTCCACTTCTTCACCACATCCTCACGAATCACAAATTGGGCATGGAGGGCAGTGAATATTAATTTCTCTTTAATTGCGGACAAGCTGTTAGCCGCAGCAGCCGGCTTCCTGCAGCTGCCGGGCATTTGCGTGTGCCCGCTACTTAAGGGAATGAATATTCACTGCTCTCCAATCCCCTCAGCGTGGTGTGGAATGTAGTGAACATTCATTTCCTTTAGTAGCATATGTGAACGCCCTGTAGCAGCAGGAAGCCGGCAGCTGCAGCTAACACTGTGCCCGTTATTAAAGAGCAATGAATATTCACTGCTCTTCACACACATAGTCTTGGCGTGGGGAGCAGTCAGCATTCTGTCAGCTGTTCTCGGCTTGTAAGCAGCACATGACATCCCTGCCATGCGCTGCTTACAAGCATAAATCTGCAGCTAGCATCGGAATAAGATGCTGTGCGGGAGCGCAGGAAGGTAAGTATAATGGTTTATGTTCTGTTTTATGTTTTTCTGAAGGGGCCATGCATGCCAAGATGGGGATGGGGGCCAATCATACCAGCATAAGGATGTGGCCATTCATACCAGAATGAATATGGGGGTTGTGCATACCAGGACGGGGATGAGGGGGCCATTCATACCAGGATAGAGATTAGGGGGCCATGCATACCAGGATAGGGATGGGTAGGCCATGCATACCAGTATAAGAATGAGGGGGGCATGCATACCAGGATGGGGATAGGGGGCTGTGCATACAAAATGGGGATGAGGGGGCCATGCATACCATGATAGGGATTAGGGGGCCATGCATACCAGGATAGGCATGAGGGGGACAATGCCTACCAGGATAGGGATGAAGGGGACCATGCCTACCAGGAAAGGGATGAAGGGGCCATGCATAGCAGGATAGAGATGAGGAGGCCAGGCATTCCAGTATAAGGATGAGGGGGCCATGCATACCAGGATGGGGATGAGGGGGCCATGAATACCAGTATAAGGATGAGGGGGCCATGCATACCAGGATAGGGATGAAGAGGATATGCATACAAGGATAGGGATGAGGAGGCCATGCATACCAGGATAGGGATGAGGGAGCAATGTATACAGGGTAGGGATGAGGGGGAAATGCATTCCATGATAGGGATGAGGGGGCCATGATTATCAGGCTAGGGATGAGGGGGCCATGCATACCAGGGTAGGGATGAGGGGGCCATGCATACCAGGGTAGAGATGAGGGGGGCATGCATACCAGGGTAGAGTTGAGGGGGCCATGCATACCAGGGTAGAGATGAGGGGGCCATGCATACCAGGACAGGTTTGAATGGGAAATGTATACCAGGATAGGATTGAGGGGGTCATGCATACCAGGATGGGATATTAGTACAGAATTGACCACATTTTTTGCTTCAATTTTGTTTTCTAATTTCTTCCTCTAAAACCTAAGTGCGTCTTATGGTCCCGTGCATCCTATGGTCCGAAAAATACGGTACCAGTTCCCATCGAACACCATGTCACATACATAGCCATCAGTTTTTGTCAAAAGATTTTTTAAGCCTGCCACCACGACAAGACTCTTCTCTAATCTATTTTAAAAATATATATATATCCAATACTCTTTTTAGGTATTTTTTTAGCTGATCTTCTTTAAGAGAACAAGTAACATACATTTTTTAATCTAATTGAAACCAGATTATGATCATTTTTATCATCTGTATTTCTGATTTCAGTTTATTGTATTGTTTTCTGTACATTTATGGAAGCTGCTCTCTTGCGTGTTTGGAGATACAAACATTGGACACTTCTGGGACACCCCATTGATTACAAGAATGGGACCCCCACAAATTTCATCATCCCCTGAAATAAGCAAAGCAGCTGATTGGGCATGCGTGCAACCGCTCAATTTTAAGAGCCAGTCTACACAACAGATTTTCAAGTGGAATTTTAGTGCAGACAGGTACTTTCTTGGTACGTCAGTGGCTAAAACCCACCATTCCGTAATCCTCTTTGCTGTCTGCCATAGAGATGAATGGGAGGCAAGAAGGAAGCGGCAGCCATGGATATTCAGCAGAATGTCGGCGTGGCTGTCCGTGTCAACCTTCTACTTGAAGATCAGCCATATGAACTTGCCCTAATAATTATTCCATATGTTGTGTATAGAGCATAAGTATTAGGTTACTAGAATATTTCTTTTAAGACAGGCAACTGTACCTTATTACAGGAAGTCAGGCAATAAGACAAGCAACATTCAGTAGGGTTGAACTTAGTAGTACTTAGTAGTTTGCAGGCAGACAGCAGACAGAGACTGCCTCCAACTTCAATTGGTATGAGCTGAGAGGAAGGCATAAGAAGAGTAGAAGGTGCACGTACCTCATCTCTTTAGGGCCCTCAACTCCTGCATATAATGTGCCGCAAGGACCAGGGGCACGCCGGCAGCTTAGGAACAAAGGTCGTGCCAACAGTGCCTGACGTCACTGATGTCAGACGCGTCCGGCCCCCTCTGCTGAAGCCATACAATTTAAGCAGCGGTGGCTGTGAGTGACTGTTTCCTCGGGGCTTTATAAAGCAAAGTATTTAGTCAGGGCCCCAGTCTACCATGCAGTCTGCCAGAATGTTTACACAGTGGCTCGGCTGTGCTGCCTCAGGACAGGTTGCTCAGTGTGCATCACCCAGTCTGGGCTCGCCTCTTTGTTTTGCTCACTGGACCCCATACACTTGTAATGATAGAAATACCTTGCATGATAAACACTCAAACCACTTGAGCTGTGTATAGCAGGGTCACATGATGAACACTTAAACTGCTTTGGTTGTGTAAAGAAGTGGGCGCCAAAACTGAGTTTTTGCTCCAGGTGCAGAAAAAGCTAGATTTTCCTCTTAGTAAGTAATATTCTGGGATAAACAAATATGCCAGAGAAAGTGCAATGGTGAACTCATTGTAAGCTTCGTATTGCTACAGAACCTCATCAATTATGATTAATTGTAATTACTGTAACTACTAGAACTAAGAAAAACTGGTTTCCATGCATAGTAATCTACTTCTGGAAATGTTCTTTAGATATGTCAATATACAGTTTCAATTTCTCTCCTTTGTATTCTTCCTGTTCTCAATTCATAGCCACTCTGTGGGTTGTAATGCTTTGTGATATTTGTGGCGTTTTACATTAATTGTTTTCCAGATGTCTCCTGGCTGTGTCTACGGCTCAGCCATTTAACTAATCTTATTGGCCCCTCTTTGACTATTTCAAATGTTTAAAAGTTTTCATGGATTTTTCTATATTCCAAATTCATAGATCTTTGCATGATTGTGGTAAAAACAAACTTGTCTGCACTGCTGATCCCCCCAATGCTGTGTCTGTTGCTGTCCTATCTGCCCATTAATGTAAATGAGATATTAAAATAAACAAACAAATTTAAGTTTCCAGCAACAAAAATATTTTTTATAATTGCTAGAGATGCAGTGAATTAATGGTCGAGAGACCATGCCAGTATTGCATGGCAACTGGACAGGAGCCTTGTAAAATGCCTCCTACCTGCTGGAATCCTCAGCACCTCCTCTGATTTGTTGGCTCGGTGCAACATCATCATTGTCAAGTGACACATGCATGACATCGTACCAGTCATAAGAGGTGCAGAAAATGCCAGCAAATAAGAGCTGCATGCAGGACTCCTAACTGGTGGCCACAGAACAACTGACATGGCCTTGGAAACAGGGTCCTGTGTATCAATTTGCTCATCTCTAATAACCACAATTATAGTACTAGTTGCTCCTTTTTGCCCCATACAGAGTTATTGGCTCTTCTATTTCTAGTGTTCCTTATACACTCCCATAGAATGTAAGTCCGCAAGGACAGGGTCCTCTCCCCTCTGTACCAGTCTGTCATTGTAAATTCGTTTACTGTTAACGATATCTATAACACTTTAAAACTACACAGAACCGGAGGAACTGCAAGCCACAATATGGATCCAAAAGTACCAAAAATGTCTTTATTAAGACAAATACATATATAAAAACAATTTAGACTAAATCCATATAAATACAGTAATCTGCACCAAGGAGGACAAAAGCGGTATACCTGGGGTAAGTAACTGGTCAGAGTAAAAAACTAGGGTAAGTAAGCCATTCTAATCAATACTGCAGCCACTCCATAAGTGCTAAGAAAGTCAGTGATCAAAGGACCAAAGTCCATACATGGTGACTGTTTCAGAAGTGTAGTGTCCATTCATCAGCTAGCTTACCCATAATAAGTCCAGACCAAGCTTACGCCCCAGGAAGGCCCCTGACGCGCGTTTCGCGGATTGCTTTATCAAAGGGGATAGATATCTATAACACTGTATTCACATGTACAGCACCATGGAAATAATGGTGCTATATAAATAAATAATAATAATAATACACTCCCAATTATGGTACTATCCTGAAAACAATAAAACGGATATCTATCCCTTCCCACAACTATGCAGTTATTGACTCAGTACAGACATGCAGAGACTTAATTAACCTGCTGCAAGTGGTGCAATAATGCCATTGCATATCATTGCCTCTATTTTCCTGCTGATGTCAGTTGCCTGATAGAGAGTATGGCAAGGCAGAGATTCAACAGCTCCCAACTTCACCATATTTTTTCAGTTGTATCAGAGTCTTGAGATGTGCATACAGTAGAAAGTAGTGTCATCCTCAGTGAGAATAAATGCAAATATACTGTTTTCCTGGTAGTTAAAGTATTTCAGCTTAAATTAAAAAAAATGAGCATAGCAAAATAGGTGTATTATAATGCCTTGTCATACTGGAAATCATTGGTGATTTGAGGTCACAAAGGTCCTTAACATGATCTTCTAACAGGTATCTAAGACATGACAAGTTAAGAAGGATTTGGTCCTCCTCATTTTACCTTCTACCCATAAACACGCTCCCCCCTAGCTTACTATATGCAGAAATTGGACACATGACTGCTTGTGATTTGGATTAAATGGCCACAGAAGCCTTTTATTAAATATGTGCATAGCCAAACAGGGATACCGGCAATAAATGGTGACCGCACAACAAATAAATAGAGTAAACATTTATTTACATTTACATACAGGCCAGATCTAGGCCAGATGTAAGCGACACTACCAATAACGTTTTTCCTGGCTACACCACACCAGCCCAGGGAGTAAGAGTATTGACACCACCCGGTTAATACCCTTGACCGTGCAGGACCTAAGCCCGCCACTAAATTGGGATGTAACCACCATTACTATCCCCCAAAGTGCCCTTTACGCAAAGGACATACACTTAAAGAGCTTCTGACCCGGACCTATTCCCCACCACAGACCAAGCCGTGTGACCCCTTACACGGGCCGGTCCTGTCACACTACCGCAGCTTTTTCTATAGCCTCACGTAACCCCTACATACACTAGTACGTGCCTATTTCATTCAGATGTACCCCATCACTTCTCAAGTGTTTTGAAGAGGGAGTCTCCAACTCCCTATGACGTACCACAATTCCACCATTCCTAGCCATGAACTGAGCCACTGCTTAATTAACCATAATCCTAGTCTTATTAAGATTGTTCACAGACCTTACGCATCTCCATTTTTGCCTTACCATAATGTCTGACCACACCACCACAATCTCTGGATATGATGACTATAGACACAGAATGTCAAATTTAATATCTCAAATGGATTCTCGGGAAGATCTCACGCCAATGTCATTCTCGCCAACATGCAACACTAAAATGTCAGGATGCCAATCCATCCGACCGTAATAAGAAAATTCCGGCAACACCCTACTCCATGTCATGTCGCAAATTCCCAACCACCTGATTGATGCTGCTGATCTATCCTGTCTGAGTTGTCGACCGTCAGGGCAGACATCAGCTTGCAACGCCCCCCAGAAAACAAACGAGTGACCGAGAATCCAAACCAGGCACGGACATACAGTAAAACAACCAATTCCATCATAAGGCACATAAAACAGAAAACATACTCCTATACATCACCAGGAGGAACATAAGTTCTAAACCTAGATGACTCCCAGTGCCCAATGCACCACGCCAACTCCTCACTCAACCCCCAGCATGATGCCTCTGTCACCACCCTGATTCTAAAAAAGTGCAAGCCATATTCTTCAGGCCTTTCTCCCAAACGTGCCAAACACTCCCGAAATACTGCAACAAATAAATCTGGATAAAGCTAAACCATCTAAATGCTGTAGCAAAGAACCCGGGTAGCCCCCTCTTATGTGGAAAAAATTAGCCACAAGTTTTCCTGGACAACACCTATGACCCGTTATAGTGTATAACACTATCAGCTTACCCCACCCAAATTGATCAGTCTTAGAACACCTCAAAAAGCAATCCACTCTGTCCTCCAGTAAACTCACTTCACTGACTTGCAAACCCCCTGGACTTTTTTAGAGGAACTTATCAACTCGCTTATCCTAAACACACCATAAAAAGCTAAAGGCTTAAGGTACCGTCACACTAAATGATATCGCTAGCGATCCATGACGTTGCAGCGTCCTGGATAGCGATATCGTTGTGTTTGACACGCAGCAGCGATCTGGATCCTGCTGTGATATCGCTGGTCGTTGCTGAAAGTTCAGAACTTTATTTTGTCGTCAGATCGGCGTGTATCGTCGTGTTTGACACCAAAAGCAACGATGCCAGCGATGTTTTACAATGGTAACCAGGGTAAACATCGGGTTACTAAGCGTGGCCCTGCGCTTAATAACCCGATGTTTACCCTGGTTACCAGCGTAAAAGTAAAAAAGAATAAACACTACATACTTACCTTCCGCTGTCTGTCCCCCGGCGCTGTGCTTCTCTGCACTGTGTAAGCACAGCGGCCGGAAAGCAGAGCGGTGACGTCACCGCTGTGCCCTGCTTTCCAGCTGGCACTTACACAGTGCAGAGAAGCACAGCGCCGGGGGACAGACAGCGGAATGTGAGTATGTAGTGTTTTTTTTTTTTACATTTTACACTGGTAACCAGGGTAAACATCGGGTTACTAAGCGCGGCCCTGCGCTTAGTAACCCGATGTTTAACCTGGTTACCCGGGGACTTCGGCTGTTGTGGATTCTGTTTTTGGGCTCCCTCTGGTGGATACAGCTGGTACTGGGTGACTTTGGTGGGTTGCGGTCTCTGGTTTCCACCTGTCCATCAGAGGCTGGGTGTTTCCTATTTAACCTGGCTTTCCTGTCATTCCCTTGCCGGCTATCAATGTATCAGTGTGTCTCTGTTACCTTTGCTACCTGCTCCTAGGCCTTCAAGACAAGCTAAGTCTGGATTTCCCTGTTTCATGTTTGCTTTCATGTTTTTAGTCCAGCTTGCAGATATGTAATTCTCTGCTGCTGGTTGCTCTAGTGGGCTGAAATTACCACTCATGTACCATGAGTTGGCACATGAGTTCAAGTAATTTCAGGATGGTATTTTGAAGGGTTTTAAGCTGACCGCGCAGTTCACCTTTTGTATCCTCTGCTATCTAGCTTAAGCGGGCCTCATTTTGCTGAATCTGTTTTCATAACTACGTTTGTGCCTTCCTCTCATTTCACCGTCATTATATGTGGGGGGCTGCTATTTCTGTGGGAATATTTCTCTGGAGGCAAGATAGGTCTGTGATTCTTCTGATAGGGGTAGCTAGATCTCCGGCTGGCGCGAGACGTCTAGAGTCCCCCCAGGAACGTTCCCCGGCTGCTGTTAGTTGAGTGTTGAGGTTCAGGATCGCGGTCAGCTCAGGTTCCATCACCCTAGAGCTCGTCCTGTTTTTGCCCGTGTTATGTGTTTAATTCCCTGCCATTGGGAACATGACATTCGGCATCGTTGGTCGCTGAAGAGCTGTCTGTGTGACAGCTCTCCAGCGACCAAACAGCGACGCTGCAGCGATCGGAATCGTTGTCTGTATCGCTGCAGCGTCGCTAAGTGTGACGGTACCTTAAAGCAAAAGCTGCTGAGAACAACAACACCTAACAATCAATTAAACATACATTACTTAAACAGGATAAAACCCCCTCCATTAGCTTAAATGAGACTGGCCAGTTGCGTTTACATGCACCCTTCCAGAAAACCCTCAACGCCTGTCTCACCAAAATATCTTTTTTCACATCCCTTACACCCTGTATTTTGAACAAGAACGCTAGTGTCGCCATCTTCTGTGTTACTGTTGATGCCAATTATCCTTCAACAAAATCTTGACTAATCATGACCAAAAACAACTGATTTCAATTGACGGACCCAACCCTGAATTAACACTGGAAGACTCCCATTCTTGCCATACTCTCTGATACCGGGCCCCAGTCACCACTGTCACTGAACATTTAATAAATTCCAAAACTACACCGTTACCAGACTCCACAACCAGTTGGGACACTGCAATCCCACGACGTCTGCTCAGGGAACCAAATCCCGAAACCTGACGAACTGAAATCGGGATAATGCATTAGCTACTTCATTATTCACCCCATGTACATGTTTTGCCACCACACACACATTCAACTCCAAACAGTGCAATACCAAATGGCACAAGTATGCTACCACTGGCAAAGATTTTGCCGAGAAAGAATTGATCATTTGAACCACCAACAGGTTATCGCAATGAAAACACACTTTCTTGTTATAAAGTTGTGACCCTCAAAGTTCCACTGCCACTATTATTGGAAAAATTTCCAACAATGACAAATTTTTTACCAATGCCAACTCCCGCCAAGTCATTGGCCAATGGCCAGTGCACCAATGACCCTAAAAAAATGCCCTAAAACCAACTTATCCTGCTGCATCAGTATACAGTTGTAAGGCCTCATTAAACACCACTTTCTGCATCCACAGAGAACATCCATTGTACCTTGATAAAAAAGACTCCCATACTGCCATGTCAGCTTTTATTTCCTTGCTGACTGTCACAAAATGCCCTTTGGACTTTATCCCTGCTGTTGCAACTGCCAGATGCCTAGAAAAAATTCGGCCCATGGGCATAATCCAGCAAGCAAAATTGAGTTCCCCCAAAAACAACTGAACCTCTCACAAATGCTCTTTTTCAGCCTGCATCAATGCTACAACCGCTAACCTCAGATCCACCAGCTTCTCCTCAGGAAGCCTACATTCCATTGCGACCAAATCAATCTCGATCCCAAAAAACACATCACCGTAGAAGGACCCTTAGTCTTTTCTGGTGACAAAGGAATACCAAAAGCTACCGCTACCTTCCTTAATGTAAACAACAAATTAGAACAAAAAGCTGACCCCGTCTGGCCAACACAGAAAAAAATCACCTAAATAATGAATTATGGAGGAAATTCCCACTACATCCTTCACTGCCCATTCAACAAAAGAACTAAATGCCTCAAAATAAGAACAAGAAATTGAACAACCCATTGGTAAACAACAATCAACATAAAACTCACCATCCCACATACAATGCAACAAGTGAAAACTGTTGAAATGCTGCCTCAATGTCAGATTTAGTCATCAAAGCCCCATTCCCATTTAGCCTAACAATTCCACTGCCTTATCGAATGGCACAGGTAAGACAATTGGTGAATAAGCCTGAACTTATTAGGTTCCCACTTCAGAACCACCCCTAATGGTGATACTCTCAAATTAGGCCACGGAGGGTCCCGAAATGGACCTGCCATACGACCTAGCTCAACGTCGTTCTCAATCTTCCTCTTGACTACCTCCCGGTATATCCTAGCCAATTTCAAATTACCTGGCTGGAAAATTGGCACTTGAGGATCAAATGATATACTAAATCGCTCTGAAAAACCTACCTGAATTAGCTCAGCAGCTTCCGCATGCGGATATCTACTTAAAAAAGGAAGCATCGCTAGGACCCTCACTGGGGTTCTCCCTTTTTCCAACAGCCTCCCCTGACTTTACTTTTGCTCATGTAAAACATTTGGACAATCCTTGACTACCTTCACAGCTGGAACACTCATGATTTAACTTACACAAGGGCCAAAAGTTGCATTGGCCTTCATTAAATTGACAACACACACCCTTTTTGTAAGCTGCCAGGGACCTGTTTGATGTGCTGGCAGCCCAAGCACCACCTCAAAAAAGCTGTGAAGAAAGAGCCGTCATGGGGTGCATCGACAAGGATATATCCTTATGGTCCCATCTTATGCCCGGCCTCAGTAGATTGTGCGGTCTATACTGCTCTTCGTATCTAAGCCACGCTATTCCCCCATATACTCTGTACACCTCCCCTATCACATCCATATATCTGAAAAGAGATGAACAATGCTCCTCTCTTCTTCCCTATAACACTTGCTAGAATAGCAAATGTCTGTAACCAGTTTGTGAACATCCTCAGCATCAGCCGATACCTCCTTTTTTCTTACTTGTCTCTTTCCTTCTTAGTATCGCTAGGCTTTATTTTATCCAAGTTAAATTTTTCCAAAGGAAACAGTGAAAATATTTCCACATACTCCCCTTCCCAAATTTTATCCTTTACCTCCTGCCTCAGATGCCCCCCTAAGGGGCCTTCAAAACATACATAGACCGCACTTTTTGCCTGATCATTTAAAACGCACTACCTCATCCTCCTTTTCTTTTTATTTTTGCGTTCTTTCCAAAGCAGTCCCTGACATACCAGCATGCTGTTGCCCACTTGGAACACCTTTTATCGTCACCACAGACTGCTCTGCCACCACCCCTGTCTGCGCCGGATTCACCCAAGCACTCACCGGGGACTGCATGTTAACTAACCGTACGCACTCTGCTACTAATCCCTGCAAAACACCAAACAATTGATCCAACAAATCAAATCAACTGGTGTAATGATCTTGCCTATCCTGTACCACACCTTCCACATTACTAACACCACTACCACTAGCAAAATTAGCTACAAAAGGCAAATTGAATACCCAACCGTACGCACTCTGCTACTAATCCCTGCAAAACACCAAACAATTGATCCAACAAATCAAATCAACTGGTGTAATGATCTTGCCTATCCTGTACCACACCTTCCACATTACTAACACCACTACCACTAGCAAAATTAGCTACAAAAGGCAAATTGAATACATTATTAACATGCTAACCAGGCTGTGTCAAAGAAATCCTTGCATCAGCTGCCACGCTGCTTGCTTCCAGCTCCTCGTCTGCTGCTCCCAGAAGCTCTCATTTCCATAGCTGCATTCTGATCAGAGGACCTGTCTGTAGATGGAGCTCTGCATGCCTGGACCGAGCCTGCTGCTGCACATGCTACAGCATCCATCTCCAGCATGCCCGCTGACGTCAACACCCCGTCATGTACAGGAGGGCCGCTCTTCTCTGCTTTTTTGCTGCGATAGGCCCCCCAACTGTCAATCACTGGGGGCCACCATGCCTCTGCTCTGGCTCCCTGTAGTATGTGATCCTGATGTAGTCCGTGTCTTGGCCACGCCTACTTCTGGAATGCCATGTCTCTGACAAGAATTCCTCCCTGTGACATAGGGGAGAGGCTGAGCGTGTGGCCATATCATCTACCCCCGGAGGGTCCCCAAGGGGAGTCCTATATCTTTTCATGCTACTCTGAGCTCCTTCAGGTGCATAACGCTCCATTGGCTGTGACCGACAAGCACACGCTGCCGGGGGGTGAGAAGGTACCGCAGCTCCAGGGGGTCCCTTCAAGCTGCACGTAACTGCTCCTGCATGATTTTTGATCCATGGACCACTGACACAACCCACAGCAGCTCCATCAGCTCTACTAGATCTTCCATTACTCCAAACGCTGCAACAGCTGCCTATGTCATGTCCTGTTCTGTGTGTCTCACTGACTGAAACAAAGAGGAGGTAAATTATTCCCGCCACACCTTCTAAAGGTCTGATGACCCTTCCCAACATTCCCCAACCCCCTAAACAAACACATCTCTTGGCCCTACCCCACTGGCCACATTACACTTCTGCGCCCTTGTTGACTTTTATGTTAACCCTGTCACTCCCACCCTCTATCTCGTCATGATGCCAGTCCTCCCTATAATAGGGCTCCCTGGCTGTTCTCATTATAAGCTCTTTTTGATGCAATAGCATTGATCCCATTTAGACTCTCAAAGAGCTTGTCCAGTTATAAAAGTTATCACCTATTCTTGGGATGGGTGATAACTTGTTGATTCCTGGTGGTCTGACCACTGGTATCCGCACCAATTGGCAGAATGGGAAACTTTTTGATACCTTAAAATGGAGCGGAGGTGTATGATGGCCAATGCTCCATTCATTCCTCATGGTGACGCTGAGCTACACTCAGCTTTTTCTGGCAGTCTTATGGAGAATAAATGGAGTGGCAGTTAGGCATTTGACCTGCCCTGCCATATTGTAAGAAGGCTAAAAGTTCCCTGCAGGGATAAATATTCCGATCAGTGCACATCTCACAGGATGAGCACCCACCATTTTAACTGAACATACCTTTTAAATCACTTATCGAACAACTGTCAGATGTCTGATTCCAAAAGAGAATGTCAATAGGTTCAATAAGTATCTAAATTCAGTAGAAAAATGTAAGACAGGGGTGTTACAAAAATGAACTGTTAAATTAGGCCATATTATGTCCCTCCTTGAATATTATGTGTCATATATTGGCCACAACATCAAAAAGTTATACTTACTGTATATAAAGACATTATGCAACTAATGCGCAATCAAAAGCTGCCATGTATTCACCCCCCCTCTTAACGAGACTTCTGCTCTGTCATTGGCAGTCTGTTTGTTTTCAGGAACTTGAGCAATCACAATTGTGTGATGATTACTTATATTATATACAATGATAATGCATTCATTCATTTACTACAATCCAGTTATATCACATTTGGTGGGGTTATGAAGCATAGCACGATTCTTTGCTAATATGAAAACAATGACCACCATTCTTTTATGTTTTCTGTTTTTATGAAAGGAGATTTTTTTTAAGTTTTATTTCTGCTTCATTTGTCCCGGATACAACTTTGAATGACAATTTAAAGTAATGTCCCTGGTTAATTGATAATGATTAAGATAATGCTGTAAAATAAAATAAATAAATGTTTGCTGCAGAAATCAACAGAAAGGGTTAAAGAAAATATATTCGGTTGCATCTGCTTACCAAATCCCTTACTTTAGTAGAAATTCAAATTTTGTAAAGATTATTCGTTTTATTGATGCATATAATTATAATCACAAGCCATCTGCTGATTTGGCAGGCATGGGTGAAATTCTCTAACTCTCATAACCTTTCAAGTACAGTACCCTTGGGACTCTATTTCACTTTTATATTTTGGAAAACATGTAGGGACAAACAAGAGAGGTCACCTGGTGAATGTCAGACCTGTAAAATGAGTTTGTGCCGTTAGTGTGTGGCTGTAAAAGAAAATACTCCATATTCCATTTTTTCTTTTTTTTTGGAAAGACATTATCTGAGTTTCCAGAATGATCATTGGGAAATTATCTATTTGGGCACGAGTTCTATGCACAGTAAAAAAAAAAAAGGAAGCATTCTCAATTCAGATGAAAAGTTTCACGCTAAAGCTAAACAAAAAGGTAATGAATCCGGTAAATGCAAATTGTGATCAATTGTATGTAATCTAATACAATAACTATAATATGATATATGTGACTTACGTCTTAAGGTTAGGTTATTTGGGTAACTTGTCCTCCTATAATTCTAGGGAGCATATCAGATTTTTTTTCAAGTATTAAATATATTGCGCAATATTTTGCATGTTCAATGAGTTTCTTCCAGACAATGGTCATAATTTGGTGAGGCAAAAATGGCGCTCATGCTGTATCTAATGTATGGTAGAAATCATCGAAAGGTTAGTTTCACATTTGTACAGTGCAGTCCATGCAAATTGAAAAAAACTATATTGATTTGTATGTGGCAGTGTATTCTTAGAATAAAATTGTAAAAATGAAGCAAAAAATGTTCTTTTGACAAAGTTTTGTCAGATTTACCTGAGATTGAGTTTTTTTTAAATATATACAAAAAACTTAGTTGTCCACCTTTTAGATCACCAAAACATGAAAAATGTATATGGTTTATTTTACATTATTCTCAATGGAAAACATAATGGATTGTATAGTAGTATGTTTTAATATGTCTAAATGTATGTGTTTTCCTGTTTGTACCATTAAAGGGGTTTTCCACTACTAGGGCAACCCCTTCTTAAACTAAATGTTCGGCCGTGATAAAATAATAAAGCCTATTCTAACCTCCCATGTCAGCTGCATTCCAGCAGTGTTGGCATTCGTAGTCCCGAGGCTGGGATACTGTCTCCGCATTCAGACAAACTGAACATGAAGAGGCAGTACAGACTGCAGCTGATCCCTGACTTCCACTTCATGTTCAGTTTGTCTGAAGGCGGAGACAGTGATACCACTGCTGATTGGATGCTGGCATCACATGGCACATGGCATTATGGCACCAGAAGAGTGCTGACACCCCGGGAAAAGCACCGGCATGGTAGGTGAGTATAAGCTTTATTATTTTATTTGGGTTGAACATTTAGTTTAAAAAGTGGTTGTCCTAGTTGTGGACAACCAATTTAAATCTGGTTGACAAAATAATTAAAAAAAGGATCTTAAAAAAAATGCTTACAGGACTAAGTTGACGTAGGCATATACTTCCATATGTTTTTTACTTATACATCCGATGCATAAGTCATACATCTACAGATGTACAAATGTGAACCTAGCTTAAATGTTTGTGATTTATAATTTTACTTTACTTCGTTGGATTTAACATGTACGTTTCAGACCTTTATACCTACGCATGACACATGTACCTCTGCACTGAGAAGAAAGATGGATTCAACTTTATTTTCATGTATATTATTCTGTGACATTTGCCTTATAATCCACAAAGCATAGTCATGCTGATGTAAAGGTCAATGTGCCCTCACAGTAAAGCATACCACAGATTTGCTCTTGTTAAATTATATATGGGATAATGAGCTGTGGATATTAGTCGTCAGCTTATATTTATAGCTTCAGTGTGAACTCGGACTGGTAGTAATGATACAATAATGCACCAACTCTATCGGGGAAATTTTGTAAAAATTGATGATTGTCCAAGTGGGATGCAAGTCTGTTCCTCAGTGCCATTTTCTTCAATAAGATCATAGACCTTGCTGAAGGGTTTTGTGGGGGTTTAAATAATGCTGGTCAAATACGGTACTTTTTCCACTTTTCTGATTAGATAAATGACAAAAAAATTGGTAAATAAATTAAGGTCGATATACACGGACCGACTGGTGGAACTAAACTTTTACCGATCGGCGGTGATTTAATAGCCTCTATACCAAAGAAAATGATGTGAACTGAGCGACCTGTAAAGAAATCGCTCAGTGCAAAAAGACTGTCATATTTCCTGGTTGTGCGATTCTTTTTATACAGGATGATGCCCAGCTGAAAATGATGATCTTTTGCGCTGCACAAAACATAATGGAAACATTATGGTGAAACTTTGTTAAGGATGCTTGTGCACGATCATCTTTCTGTGTAAATGTCCCCTTAGGCTTCTTTCACACTTCCGTCTTCCAAATCTGCCCAGGATCCGTCAAGCCGTCGAAATGATGGATCCTGTGCAGATTGTGGAAAACGTGTGCACTGGGCCCGTCTTTCTGGTGGACCCGTCGAGGCTATGCGCACCTGTTGTGTATGTGTCTTCGCAGCGGTTTTCCTCTGCGAAAACGCATACAGAACACAAACCAGGTTAAAAAAAAAAATTGCAGTATTCTCACCTACCGGTGTTCCCACGCAGCGATGCTCCCGGCAGCTAGCGTTCCTAGTAATACATTACGAAATCTCATGAGAAGTCACGGTCTCGCGAGACCATGACTTCTCGCGAGATTTCGCAATGTATTACTAGGAACGCTAGCTGCCGGGTGCATCGGTGACGCTGCGCGGGAACGCCGGTAGGTGAGAATATTGCGATTTTTTATTTGTTTTATTACTTTTAACCTTATATCTTATTACTATTGATGCTGCATAGGCATCAAAGAGAAAGAGAGCGAGCAAGAGAGAATTTCCCTGACGGGAAATTCTTCCACGCATGCTCAGTTTGAAAAGACGGGACTCGTCGCTGGATTCCTGCTTTTCACAGGCAGCGACGCATCCTGCACCCATAGGCTTCCATTGTAGCCAGTGACGGGCAGCGCTGGAAGCGTGCTGACCGATTTTCTGATGTGCAGAAAAAACGTTCCTGGATGTTTTCTCTGCCTGACGGACCGTTTCTTACACAGGATCCAGTGCACAACGGATGAAACGGATGGCCATCCGTCACAATCCATCACTAATACAAGTCTATGAGAAAATGCAGGATCTTGCAAATTTTTTTGCAGGATCCTGTATTCTCAAAAATCGACGGATTGTGATGGGAGCTGAAAGATGGAAGTGTGAAGGAGGCCTTAGGCTACTTTCACACTTGCGTTGTTTGGCCTCCGTCGCAATGCGTCGTTTTGGAGAAAAAAACGCATCCTGCAAAGTTGCCCCCAGGATGCGTTTTTTCTCCATAGACTGGTATTACCGATGCATCGCGATGTATGGACACACATTCCATATGTCGTGCACTGGATGCATGGGTATTTGGCAGACTGTCGTAGCGAAAAAACGTTCAAGGGAACGTTTATTCGTACGTCGGGTCCTGCATTTTGATCTGCACAGGCGTGACCGGAACTCCACCCCCTCCTCCCTGGGACTTCACAATGTGCAGCGGATGTGCTGAAAGACTGCGTCTGCTGCCTACGTTGTGCAAAAAATCACCACTGTCCATCGGTACGTTGCACCGACGCTTTGTGACGGCCCCGTACCGACAGAAGTGTGAAAGAAGCCTTAGTGTCATAGTGTCATGTAGGGTATAAAAACGATAGGCAGGATTTTCATTAATATAGCATTCAACAGAAATTCCATATTTTTTCAAAAATGGGGGGTTGCATATTTTGGTATATCCAAATAATTACGCTAATTATTCTGGTTTGGCCGACTGCTGCATCTCCTAGCAAGATCAGCTGTTTGCCTGAAGTGTTGGGGTGTGATCTGGGAGATGATGAGCTCCATTTATTCCCATATGATGGGATTGTAAGTAGTGAGACGTTCTAAATCAGTGTTTCTGAACAATCCATTTATAACAAAGTACTCTCTCCTGGAATTATTTATACCAAAGTTCTCCATAGTGTTAGGGAGAAGAATCCTCTAAGCACGACCATACCTCCCTTAACCCCTTTCTGACCTCGGACTGGATAGTACATCCGAGGTCAGATCCCCTGATTTGATGTGGGCTCCGGCGGTGAGCCCACATCAAAGCCGCGACATGTCAGCTGTTTTGAACAGCTGACATGTGCGTGCAATAGCGGCAAGTGGAATCGCGATCCACCCGCCGCTATTAACTAGTTAAATGCAGCTGTCAAACGCTGACAGCGGCATTTAACTACCGCTTCCGGCCACACGGCCAGAAATGCGCTCATCGCCGACCCCCGTCACATGATCGGGGGACAGCGATGCATCGGCATAGCAACCAGAGGTCTCCTTGAGACCTCTATGGTTGCTGATGCCGGCTTGCTGTGAGTGCCACCCTGTGGTCGGCGCTCATAGCAAGCCTGTTATTAAGCTACATAGGAGAGATCTGATGATCACTGCTATGTAGCAGAGCCGATCAGGCTATGCCAGCTTCTAGGCTATTAAAGCATGGCAAAAGTAAAAAAAAAATGTTTAAAAAAATATGAAATAAATAAAAAAAATATAAAAGTGTAAAACCCCCCTTTCGCCCCATTCAAAATAAAACAATAAAAATAAAATCAAACATACACATATTTGGTATCACCGCGTTCAGAATCGCCCGATTTATCAATAAAAAAATGGATTAACCTGATCGCTAAACGGCGTAGTGAGAAAAAAATTATTAATGCCAAAATTAAGTTTTTTTGTTCGCTGCGACATTGCATTAAAATGCAATAATGGGCGATCAAAAGAACGTATCTGCACCAAAATGGTATCAATAAAAAAACATCAGCTCAGCACACAAAAAATAAGCCCTCACCCGACCCCAGACACGAAAATTGGAGACGCTACGGGTATCGGAAAATGGCGCAATTTTTCTTTCTTTTTTTTTTTTTTAAGCAAAGTTTGGAATTTTTTTTTACCACTTAGATAAAAAATAACCTACACATGTTTGGTGTCTATGAACTCATAATGACCTGGAGAATCATAATGGCAGATCACTTTTAGCATTTAGTGAACTTAGCAAAAAAGCCAAACAAAAAACACGCATGGGATTGCACTTTTTTGCAATTTCACCGCACTTGGAATTTTTTTCCCATTTTCTAGTACATGTTGTGGTAAAACCAATGATGTCATTCACATGGCCATATTGACGGAAAAACAAAAAAAAGTTATGGCTATGGGAAGGAAGGGAGTGAAAAACAAGCATGGAAAAATGGAAAATCCCAAGGTCATGAAGGGGTTAACAGATGTTTTCTTGAACTGTTGTAAACCAATAATGTAACTGGAAGCCTAAGGCTACTTTCACACTAGCGTCATGCTCGGCCTGTCGCAGTGCGTCGGGCCGACGTACCGACGCTAGCAGTGAATGCGCCGCACAACGGGGGCAGTGAATGCTGTTTTTCCACGCATCCGCTGCCCCATTGTGAGGTGCAGGAAGGTGCGGGGAGGTGGGGGCGGAGTTCCGGCCGCGCATGCGCAGTCGGAAATGGCGGTCCGTCGGCCGCAAAAAACGTTACATGTAACGTTTTTTGCAGCCGACGGTCCACCACAACACGGCGCAACCGTCGCACTTTTGCAGGATGCGTTTTTTCAACCAAACGACGCATAGGGACGTGCAGTGCACAACGCTAGTGTGAAAGAGGCCTAAGTTAAAGGTTACTTTATTGGTAACTCACGGTTCTTCCAAGATTTCAGAAAATTTGGATGCTGGCTTCTGAAAAAGTGGTGGCCACCTTATGCTGCTGGCCTATACAAGGCCCTTATAAGTTGTAGTAAGCCAGGTAGACCGTCTGTAATAGTTCAGTTTAATGAGCTGAATAAGCTTTAAATTGCAGGAAATGTGTAATAAATGTAATTATACATCATGAAAATACTGTGCCTTTAACTGATGTGTTATGTGAGCAGTGGGTAGACTGGTTGATTGAGGTCACAAGTCACATGTGTGGACACAGCTGTGTTGTGCCATATGAACTCCATTCAAGGTGGGATCAATATACACTGCTCAAAAAAATAAAGTGAACACTAAATTCCCACATCCTAGATATCACTGAATGAAATATTCCAGTTGTAAATCTTTATTCATTACATAGTGGAATGTGTTTAGAACAATAAAACCTAAAAATGATCAATGTAAATCACTACTAATTTCCCACAGAGGTCTGAAGTTGAAATGATGCTCAAAATCAAAGTGGAAAATGAAGTTACAGGCTGATCCAACTTCAGTGGAAATGCCTCAAGAGAAGGAAATGATGCTCAGTAGTGTGTGTGGCCTCCATGTGCCTGTATGACCTCCCTACAATGCCTGGGCATGCTCCTCATGAGGCAGCGGATGGTCTCCTGAAAGATCTCCTCCCAGACCTGGACTAAAGCCAACTCCTGGACACTGGTGGATGGTGAGAGACATGATGTCCCAGATGTGTTCAACCGGATTCAGGTCTGGGGAACGAGCGGGCCAGTCCATAGCTTCAATGCCTTCATCTTGCAGGAACTGCTGACACACTCCAGCCACATGAAGTCTGGCATTGTCCTGCATTAGGAGGAACCCAGGGCCATCTGCAACAGCATATGGTCTCACAAGGGGTCTGAGGATCTCATCTCAGTACCTAATGGCAGTCAGGCTACCTCTGGCAAGCACATAGAGAGCTGTGCGGCCCTCCAAAGAAATGCCACCCCACACCATTACTGACCCACTGCCAAACTGGTCATGCTGAAGGATGTTGCAGGCAGCAGATCCATCTCCACGGCGTCTCCAGACTCTGTCATGTCTGTCACATGTGCTCAGTGTGAACCTGCTTTCATCTGTGAAGAGCACAGGGCGCCAGTGGTGAATTTACCAATCCTGGTGTTCTGTGGCAAATGCCAAGCATCCTGCATGGTGTTGGGCTGTGAGCATAACCTCCATCTGTGGACGTCGGGCACTCAGACCATCCTCATGGAGTCAGTTTCTAACTGTTTTTGCAGACACATGCACATTTGTGGCCTGCTGGAGGTCATGTTGCAGGGCTCTGGCAATGCTCCTCCTGTTCCTCTTTGCACAAAGGCTGAGGTAGTGGTCCTGCTGCTGGGTTGTTGCCCTCCTACAGCCCCCTCCATGTCTCCTGGTGTACTGACCTATCTCCAGGTAGCATCTCCAGCCTCTGGACACTAGGCAGACAGACTCAGCAAACCTTCTTGCCACAACTCGCATTGATGTGCCATCCTGGATGAGCTGCACTACCTGAGCCAATTGTGTGGGTTGTAGAGTCCATCTCATGCTACCAAGAGTGTGAAAGCACAATCAATATTCAAGAGTGACCAAAACATCAGCCATAAAGCATTGGTACTGAGATGTGGTCTGTGGTCCCCACTCCTTTATTGAGTGTGTCTTGATAATTGCCAATAATTTCCATCTGTTGTCTATTCCATTTGCACAACAGCATGTGAAATTGATTGTCAAACAGTGTTGCTTCCTAAGTGGCGGTTTGATTTCACAGAACTTTGATTAACTTGGAGTTATATTCTGTTGTTTAAGTGTTCCCTTTATTTTTTGAGCAGTGTATATTGGTGCAGTCTTAGTGTCAGTGCAATTCTGGTAGATGTCAATGTGCAGTGATCACATTGTGCTTGGTGTGGAGGCCACTCTTCAGAATGCCAAGAGGAAGTCTGCCAATGAAGGGGAGACCACTTGCAGCAGATCAATGAGTGCCATGTAGCTGAGTGCCAAGTCAGTGTACCTATCCTATGTGTAACATTAAGCTTGTACCTGTAACTACACTGATCTACTTCAAATTAAGTAAAATCTGTTTCAGAATGTTATAATTTTGAGTTCCATCTATCCCGATGCCGACGTTACTTCGGAATCTGCTAAAAAAACTCCTGAAAGTTTTATAATGAAACTAAATACGGAGTAGATGTAGATCAAATGGCACTCAAATACACCACAAGAACATGTACTTGGATATGGCCTGCTCACTCATTTGAAAATATCCTCAACTTAGCAGGTATAAATGCTTGGATAGTGTCCAAGGAGACGACCTCCGAAAACATTTCATGCAAGGCGTTTTTGCAAAAGCTCTTTACAGAGTTGGGTGGTCCTTACTTTAGATCTAGGAGAAAGCGTGGCATGTCCAAAGTCACTAATTCTTCTGATGGGATGCTGCAAACAATATTTTGCCAGGTAAAACAAAAATGCAAAAAGAATAGATCAGTTGGAAGTTGTATGACTTGCCGTAAATCCTTGTGTGGGCAATGTACCGCCGTAAATGAACGACAATGCCTGAACTGTGAAGCAACTTAGACAAATGTTTAGTATGTTAATTCTTACGTACTTTTTAGTAAGAATTTTACTGTCTCTTTTGAATTTACATGTTTGTACTTGCCACATTTTATGTCAACTCACCTTCAAAAGTTTGTTGTTGTTTCTATGCGTGAACTTTCGAAACTTTCAAAATAAGTCAATTCTCAGTTTGAAATCAGATTGTTTCAAGCAAATACAATTGCATTTTTCATGATGATTGCTTTTGTCAGCCAAGTTGCAAATCAAAAGTCAATTCAAAGCGAAAACTAACAATGTATTATGTAACCATCTTCTCTTATGTGTAGTTTAAATTAATAATAAATGATTGTAAAACATCTATTATTATTGGTTTACTTAGTTTACTTTTGTAATTTCCTGTAGAAAAAAAATCAGAAAGAAAAATCCAAAGCACTACTGTCAGATCTAGCAATAAAAACACATAAGAAAAAATATAATTATTATTAAAAACCACAAATGTAATATAGCAATAATAAACAAAAATGATAAAATTAAAGTTACAACAATACCAGGAGCAAGAAACTCTAAAAATATATGAAAACAATCCAGAAGTCAAAATGACTCCATTCGGTAGTTCTAGGGGGGGTTACCAGTCCGGTAGTCCTAGTGTTAAACTTGCCTTATCTGTTTCCATAGCTGCACCATTCTCAAGTGGGAATTCATATTCAGGCTTAAATGGGTGTTCCCATCTCTAAGATCCTAACCCAATATGTAGTAAGTATAATAATAATGATATTATCAAATACCTTCAATTAGAAATGTAGTATAGTTCTTTGGATTTGTTGTGGCTCTTTCCTCATGTGTAACAGTCTTTCCTAGCAACAGTCTCAAATAAATCTACCAAACGCCTTCTCAAACAACAACCACAAACCACCATCTCCTAACCATGCAGCATAAGCTATCTCTGGCAATGAGTCCTAGCCAGGGCCCAGATTATAAATGAGATGGGAGTGGCTAACAGTGAACAGCTGAGCCTTAATGCAGGAAAGCTTCCAAGAGCTCTCAACTGAACAGACTAACCTCTGCACTCCTCTGTATGTGGGGCTGCCGTATTTGTGGGTGTATTACAAAGAAAAAAAAATTAAGACACATTTCATTTTGTATTAAAAGTAATTGATTATATAACCAATTATTATTAATACAAAAATCACAACACTCCTTTCACCATGTAACATCCTAACATACTGCACTGGAAAATGTCTGGTGGTTCAAGTTCTTGATTCCTACCTTTGAATGAGGCAGAAACAAGAGCTTATAGCTGGACATACATTATTACCATATCCTGCAGTATTCTCTACAAACTACAAAAGTCATTGTCCTTACAGAATAAACATGTCTAATAATTATTATAATAAGAACCTGCTTACCACCACATAAAGCAACACATTATTACAGGCATACAGAAAGACACAGACAATCAGCATAACATTTCCAGAGATAAAGGAAAACATCCAGACAGTGGTCAATCTGCAAAATCTTTGCACTACAAACATGGGCGCTCTGCAAACAAGGATATAGCGACTGTGTTTGTCCACAGTGAGAGCTAGAGATGAACACAGTGTAGTTGTGTAATGACAGGAACAGCTGACTCATTAGTAGAGAGCAGTGAAAGGTAATTAACCCTGGGAAAAGTACAGCTGCCATGCGGGCTGTTCCTTTCTGTAGGATCTGATTAGAAATTAGTGTTAAATCACTGATTCTTAAAAAAGGACTGTCATTGATAATTCACTTTCAGGTAGACGTAAAAAAGATCAGAATAAAGTACGCATACAAAATAGGAATTCTTAATATCCGGCATTGGACACATTTTGCCAGACACCTGTCTGTTACCTGCCTGATGAAGGTGGGGCTACGCAGTAAATGGTATACATGGAAAAACACCTGTAACAGTGTCATTTAATTTACTTTTCACTAGAGCCCATTTTTTTACCTATTAAGCAGACTGGGATTTTGTGTCTTTCTCCAGAAATTATTATTAGCAACCACTTCTGATGGAAATCAAGCAAATAAATCCCTGTTATGGCAAGCTCACTCAAGAACCGGGTTGTTGCCAAATTAAATTTGAAGAGAGAACAGGCGAGGTATGATCAACGTATGTAAAAAACAAACAAACTAAGAATGGTCAGCACTTTCAGAAACTGTTTTTTTGCCATTCATATGCTGGATTTTCCTATACTTTTTAACTAAAAACTTTATTTTGAAAAGTGCCTTTAGTTAAAACAATCGCCTTGGGCAAGACACTTTTCAGATCTGCGATGTACCTTTTATTTATAATGAATGTCCGACACTGTGCCCAAGTTATTGCTAGATGACTTGGAAACAGTGTATTAGAAAGAGATTCAGGCTGGACCCGAACAGAATTCAGTTATCAAATTGTAAAATTTTGTCTTGCTAATATACGATTTGCAATTGCTTCATATGCCGGCTCCCTGACTTTAAGCATAAGCAAAGCCCACATTTTTCTCAGCAGATAATGGCTGTGATATTCAACCATCATCTGCCTCTACAGCTGCAGGTGGAGCAGAACTCTGCCCGTTAACCTGTTAAATGCCATTGTCAATCTCTGACAGCCACATTTACTGTGAGCCAGCAGGGGGAGGTTTCATTTTATACACCCATCTGCGTTCCCATGATGCAATTGCAGTGTGCTGAAAGATTGCCATGATGGCCAGGGATCTGTTAGTCATGATGACAGTGTTGCTGTAAAAGCCATCCCATGGCTGACTTTCATGGAAGACTGATTTTTGCTATACAAAACAGTACTGTAGCATTGATGTGTATAGTACAAGCAATCGGTTTCAGTTCCTTAATTGGATTAAAGAATACAGTAGAAAGTGATCAAAATGGATTTAAAAATATGAAAAAATAAATAAAAATTCAAATCAACCCTATTTCTCCCATTAAACCCTTCATGCCGCGGCCCTTTTTCGTTTTTGTGTTTTTGTTTTTCGCTCCCCTCCTTCCCAGAGCCATAACTTTTTTATTTTTCCGTCAATATGGCCATGTGAGGGCTTATTTTTTGTGGGACGAGTTGTACTTTTGAACGACATCATTGGTTTTACCATGTCATGTACTAGAAAACGGGAAAAAAATTCCAAGTGCGGTGAAATTGCAAAAAAAGTGCAATCCCACACTGGTTTTTTATTTGGCTTTTTTGCTAGGTTCACTAAATGCTAAAACTAACCTGCCACTATGATTCTCCAGGTCATTACGAGTTCATAGACACCTAACATGTCTAGGTTATTTTTTATCCAAGTGGTGAAAAAAAATTCCAAACTTTGCTTAAAAAAAAAAAAAAAAAAAAAAAGTGCCATTTTCCGATACCCGTAGCGTCTCCAATTTTCGTGATCTGGGGTCGGGTGAGGGCTTATTTTTTGCGTGCCGAGCTGATGTTTTTAATGATACCATTTTGGCACAGATGCGTTTTTTTTGATTGCCCGTTATTGCATTTTAACGCAATGTTGCGGCGACCAAAAAAACGTAATTCTTAGTTATATAGTTATTAAGGTTGAAGGAAGACTTTAGGTCCATCTAGTTCAACCCATAGCCTAACATGCCCTAATATGTTGATCCAGGGGAAGGCAAAAAAAAACCCATGTGGTAAGAGTAAGCTCCATCATGGGGAAAAAAATTCCTTCCCGACCCCACATAAGGCAATCAGACTAGTTCCCTGGATCAACGCCTTATCAAGGAATCTAATATATATACCCTGTAATATTATACTTTTCCAGAAAGGTATCCAGTCCCCTCTTAAATTTAAGTAATGACTCACTCATTACAACATCATAAGGCAGAGAGTTCCATAGTCTCACTGCTCTTACAGTAAAGAATCTGCGTCTGTTATTATGCTTAAACCTTTTTTCCTCCAGACGTAGAGGATGCCCCCTTGTCCCTGTCACCGGTCTATGATTAAAAAGATCAGCAGAAAGGTCTTTGTACTGTCCCCTCATATATTTATACATTAACATAAGATCACCCCTTAGTCTTCGTTTTTCCAAACTAAATAGCCCCAAGTGTAATAACCTATCTTGGTATTGCAGACCCCGCAGTCCTCTAATAACCTTGGTCGCTCTTCTCTGCACCCGCTCCAGTTCAGCTATGTCTTTCTTATACACCGGAGACCAGAACTGTGCACAGTATTCTAAGTGTGGTCGCACTAGTGACTTGTATAGAGGTAAAATTATGTTCTCCTCATGAGCATCTATGCCTCTTTTAATGCATCCCATTATTTTATTTGCCTTTGTAGCAGCTGCCTGACACTGGCCACTGAATATGAGTTTGTCATTCACCCATACACCCAGGTCTTTTTCATTGACGGTTTTGCCCAGAGTTTTAGAATTAAGCACATAGTTATACATCTTATTACTTCTACCCAAGTGCATGACCTTACATTTATCCCCATTAAAGCTCATTTGCCATTTATCAGCCCAAGCTTCTAGCTTACATAAATCAGCCTGTAATATAAAATTGTCCTCCCCTGTATTGATTACCCTGCAGAGTTTAGTGTCATCTGCAAATATTGAAATTCTACTCTGAATGCCCCCTACAAGGTCATTAATAAATATGTTAAAAAGCCGCCGGAGCGCACATCAAAGCAGGGGACCCAACATGCGCCGTACATGTACGGCGCATGTCGCGAAAGGGTTAAAAAAAAGAAACAAAAAAATATATAAAAATACACATATTTGGTATTGCTACGTCCTTAAAAGTCCGATCGATCAAAATCTAAAATTAATTAGCCTGACAGGTAAATGTGTGATGAGAGAAATATTGAAATGCCAGAATTACGCTTTCACAACTGCTGAAAAAAATGGAATAAGAGGTGATAAAAACAATGTATAAACCACAAAATAGTATCAATAAAAATATCAGCTGAAGAGTTATGATTCCACCCCTCAGTGTGTCAGGGGTGTAGCTACTGACTGCTCAGCTTTGATTGACAGCTCAGTGTCCAGTCTGGTGCAGGGGCATGCTGAGCTGTATGTGTTTTGATTGACAGCTCGGCCATCCAATCTGAGATTGGGAGGTGCTGGCTTTCTCCAGGTGTTCAGAATCAATACTATAGAGGAAAGAATCCTGCACCACTGCAACACCTAAGCCCAAATATCCACTGTGTGTGATTACCACGTCAAATACACTGCCCTTCCGGATTCACGGGTGCCAAACCATGTAAGCAATTGCATAAATTCATATACTGAAGAGAACAAAGGGTGGCACTCACCGTTTCTAAAATCCAATCTTTACTGTGATGTTTTAAAACATCTATAGCAGGGGGGGTGTAGAACGGGAAGAAAAAATTCAGACGACGGCCGTTTCACCCTACCTACCTGTTGCAGGACCCATAGAAGCGCAAGGGAGCGTGAAACGGCCGTCGTCCGATTTTTTTCTTCCTGTTCTATATCCCCCTGCTGAAACGGCCATCGTCTGATTTTTTCTTCCTGTTCTATATCCCCCTGCTGATGATGTTTTAAATCGTCACAATAAATATTGGATTTTAGAAACGGTGAGTGCCACCCTTTTTTCTCTTCAGTATATGCATTTCTCCAGGTGTTCATTGTCCTAGTCTGACCTTTGTCAGAAGTAGCTTCAGCTAAGTGTAGTTGGTTTTCTCTCTGCCTAGTGTTTTGCTTGATGATCTTCCGTTGATTGACCTTGGACCTCGTTCTAACCATTTGTCTGTTTACCTTCTTGTATTTTGATGTTGGAACAATATCTGACTACACCTTTGTCTCTTCCCTCTGATAATGATGTCACCTCCTGACTTTTGACATAGGACTCCTTGATTATCTCGACTCACGGCTTGTCCGTGAAAAGTGATTCAGCGTCACAATTAGTGTTGAGCATTCCGATACCGCAAGTATCGGGTATCGGCCGATACTTGCGGGTATCGGAATTCCGATACCGAGATCCGATACTTTTGTGGTATCGGGTATCGGCATCGAAACAACATTAATGTGTAAAATACAACATTAATGTGTAAAATAAAGAATTAAAATAAAAAATATTGCTATACTCACCTCTCCGACGCAGCCTGGACCTCACCGAGGGAACCGGCAGCGTTGTTTGCTTAAAATGCGTGTGTTTCCTTCCTTCCGTGACGTCACGGCTTCTGATTGGTCGCGTGCCGCCCATGTGGCCGCGACGCGACCAATCACAGCAAGCCGTGACGTAATTTTGAGGTCCTGGATGCCTAATTCTAGGCATTCAGGATTTTAAAATTACGTTCCGGCTTGTGATTGGTCGCGTCGCGGTCACATGGGCGACGCGACCAATCACAAGCCGTGACGTCACGGGAGGCAGGAGACGCGCGCATTTTTAAAATTACGTCACGGCTTGTGATTGGTTGTGTGCCGCCCATGTGGCCGCGACGCGACCAATCACAGCAAGCCGTGACGTAATTTCAGGTCCTGAATGCAGAAATAGGCATTCAGGACCTGAAATTACGTCACGGCTTGCTGTGATTGGTCGCGTCGCGGCCACATGGGCGGCACGCAACCAATCACAAGCCGTGACGTAATTTTAAAAATGCGCGCGTCTCCTGCCTCCCGTGACGTCACGGCTTGTGATTGGTCGCGTCGCCCATGTGACCGCGACGCGACCAATCACAAGCCGGAACGTAATTTTAAAATCCTGAATGCCTAGAATTAGGCATCCAGGACCTCAAAATTACGTCACGGCTTGCTGTGATTGGTCGCGTCGCGGCCACATGGGCGGCACGCGACCAATCAGAAGCCGTGACGTCACGGAAGGAAGGAAACGCGCGCATTTTAAGCAAACAACGCTGCCGGTTCCCTCGGTGAGGTCCAGGCTGCGTCGGAGAGGTGAGTATAGCAATATTTTTTATTTTAATTCTTTATTTTACACATTAATATGGTTCCCAGGGCCTGAAGGAGAGTTTCCTCTCCTTCAGACCCTGGGAACCATCAGGAATACCGTCCGATACATGAGTCCCATTGACTTGTATTGGTATCGGGTATCGGTATCGGATTAGATCCGATACTTTGCCGGTATCGGCCGATACTTTCCGATACCGATACTTTCAAGTATCGGACGGTATCGCTCAACACTAGTCACAATACCTCTGGCCTGTATGGTTTTTTTTGGCCAGTATGGATCCTGTTCACATGCTTAATGACCAGGAGGCAAATTTTATACAGAATAATCAGGATCTGGCTAAGGAATTCCAGAGTCTAGAGTCATCAAAGTATCAACTGCATGGTCAGTAGTGTTGAGCGATACCGTCCGATACTTGAAAGTATCGGTATCAGAAAGTATCGGCCGATACCGGCAAAGTATCGGATCCAATCCGATACCGATACCCGATACCAATACAAGTCAATGGGACTCAAGTATCGGACGGTATCCCTGATGGTTCCCAGGGTCTGAAGGAGAGGAAACTCTCCTTCAGGCCCTGGGATCCATATTAATGTGTAAAAGAAAGAATTAAAATAAAAACTATTGCTATACTCACCTCTCCGACGCAGCCTGGACCTCACCGAGGGAACCGGCAGCGTTCTTTGCTTAAAATTTGCGCGTTTACTTCCTTCCGTGAAGTCCCGGCTTGTGATTGGTCGCGTGCCGCCCATGTGGCCGCGACGCGACCAATCACAGCAAGCCGTGACGTAATTTCAGGTCCTTCTAGGCATTCAGTATTTTAAAATTACGTTCCGGCTTTGTGATTGGTCGCGTCGCGGTCACATGGGCGACGCGACCAATCACAAGCCGTGATGTCACGGGAGGCAGGAGACGCGCGCATTTTAAAATGCGCGCGTGTCCAGCCTCCCGTGACGTCACGGCTTGTGATTGGTCGCGTCGCCATGTTGGCCGCGACGCAACCAATCACAGAAAGCCGTGACGTAATTTCAGGTCCTTCAGTATTTTAAAATTACGTTCCAGCTTTGTGATTGGTTGCGTCGCGGCCAACATGGCGACGCGACCAATCACAAGCCGTGACGTCACGGGAGGCTGGACACGCGCGCATTTTAAAATGCGCGCGTCTCCTGCCTCCCGTGACGTCACGGCTTGTGATTGGTCGCGTCGCCCATGTGACCGCGACGCGACCAATCACAAAGCCGGAACGTAATTTTAAAATACTGAATGCCTAGAAGGACCTGAAATTACGTCATGGCTTGCTGTGATTGGTCGCGTCGCGGCCACATGGGCGGCACGCGACCAATCAGAAGCCGTGACGTCACGGAAGGAAGGAAAAGCGCGCATTTTAAGCAAACAACGCTGCCGGTTCCCTCGGTGAGGTCCAGGCTGCGTCGGAGAGGTTAGTATAGCAATATTTTTTATTTTAATTCTTTATTTTACACATTAATGTTGTTTCGATACCGATACCCGATACCACAAAAGTATCGGATCTCGGTATCGGAATTCCGATACAGCAAATATCGGCCGATACCCGATACTTGCGGTATCGGAATGCTCAACACTAATGGTCAGATAACAGCTGAGGACTACTGCACTGACTTCTGGCAGTGATCCACTGAAGTTGTAGAACAATGCAGCTCTCATGTGCCAGTATCTTAGTAGACTAAGGCCTTTATGAAACTCTTAAGGTTGCCCTGGTCCTTCATGATGCCCCTTGTTCTTTGGTGGAGGCCATGACCCAGGCCATTCGAATGAACAGCAAAATCCATGAGATGTCATGAACAGCAGGCTGCCCATTTTACTTCAACGGAGAAGATCCATTTACCAGTGGTTGAGCCATTGGATGTTAGATTTGACAGTCTTCAAGTTGTGGAAAAAAAATAGACAACATGTTGGACTCTGTATTGTGGTCTCTCTGGACATTTTCTCAAGAATTTTCCAACTCGTCCTCAAAGTAAACTGTTGGGGAAAGTCAGACTCCCATATACCTTTTCTTTCTCTAATAAAGTACTGATAGATACAGTGTTATCCTTCAAGAATGAGGTGTTATCAACATTGGCGTTCATTGACTGTAGGTCTGCAGCTAACTTTATTGCTATGGGACTGGTTCAGAAGTTAGGATTATTGACAGATAGCTTAGAAAAATGCTGACAAGCCACCATTACACTGGAATCTAGTTAAGAAGTTAACAGTGGATCATTCCACTTTGAATCTATCTCCTGTTTTGTTTTGGATAATGTACCTGCTGGGTTGGTACCGGGTTTTCTATGGTTGCATATTCACAATCCTGTTATTGATTAGTGTCAGAAAGAGATTGTTAAATGGACCCCCAATTGTTACAAAAAAATGTCTAAAATCTGGTGGAGATATTACCTCCACATCATCCGTATGATTATGCTATTAATCTTGTCCCTAATTCCAAACTACCGTATATACTCGAGTATAAGCCTACCTGAGTATAAGCCGAAGCCCCTAATTTTGCCACAAAAAAATAGGAAAACTTATTGACTCGAGTATAAACCTAGGGTGGGAAAAGGAGCAGCTACTGGTAAATTTAAAAAAAAAAGATACCAATAAAAGTAAAATTAATTGAGACATCAGTTGGTTAAATGTTTTTGAATATCCATATTGAAACAGGAGCCCCATAACATGCTCCATACAAAATACGCCCCTTATAATGTGCAATAAAGTTCATAATGAGCCCCATAAGATGCTCCATACAAAATACGCCCCATATAATGCTCCATAAAGTTCATGATAGGCCCCATAAGATGCTCCATACAAAAAATATGCCCCATATAATGCTGCACAAAAGGAAAATGATGGCCCCATAAGATGCTCCATACAAAAATATGCCCCATATGCTGCTCCATAAAGGTTGATGGCCACATAAGATGCTACATAGAAAAATATGCCCCATATGCTGCTCCATAAAGGTTGATGGCCCCATAAGAGGCTCCATAGAAAAATATGCCCCATATGCTGCAGCTGCAATTAAAAAAAAATGACTTACCTCTCGTCGCTGGGCGCCAGGTGCAAGTGTCCTGAGCAGGCGGGACACCGGTGCACTATGGGGGCCAGGTGCAGGTGTCACTGCTGGCTCAGGACCTCGGCACTTGCGATATTCCCCTGTCTCGCTGCAGTGACTGTTCAGGCAGAGGGTGCGCAATAAGCACGTCATCGCTCCCTCTGACCTGAACGTCACAGCCAGAGGACATGGAAGACACAGCCCGGTGGTGGAACGGGGACAGGTGAATATCGCATGGCTCACCCTCCCCCATCATACTCACCTTCCTGGCGCGGTCTCTGCACTTCTCTGCTTCTCCGTTGTCCCAGGGCAGCAGCTCCTTCCAGTGCTGAGCAGTAACATGGTACCGCTCATTAAAGTAATGAATATGCGCTCCATGCCTATGAGGGTGGAGTCGCATACATATTCATTACTTTAATGAGTGGTACCACGTGACCGCTGAATGCAGGAAGAGCTGCCGGCACTGGAAACCATCTGAGAAGCAGGGAAGTGCCGAGACTGCACCAGGAGGGGGTGAGTATGATGTGACAGCCGCCAACTCCTGCCACTCCCCCTCCGACCCCCTGGTACAATGACTCGAGTATAAGCTGAGAGGTGTACTTTCAGCCTTAAAAATGCTGAAAATCTTGGCTTATACTCAAGTATATAAGGTACTTAAAGCTCGCCTTTACAATTTGTCTGGGCCTGAACAGACCGATATGAAAGAATATGTTAACAAAAGATTATGGAAGGGTCATATCTGTCCTTCCTCCTCTCCTGTAGCTACCAGATTTTTCTTTGTAAAAAAGAAAGATGGGGTCCTCGTCCTTGCCTAAATTTCTGAGAAATAAACAAAATTTCAATTAAAAATACTTACCCACTTCCACTCATCCCCGACCTATGTTATCAGCTTCTGGAGGCCAGGTGGTTTTATAAACTTGATCTTAGAAGGGCTTACAATTTGATATGCATCCGGAAGAGTGATGAGTGGAAAACGGTGTTCTTAACTTCTGAGGGTCTATTCGAAAATCTTGTCATGACATTTGGGTTATCCAAAGCACCTGCTGTTTTTCAAAGATGTTGTGATTTACCTGGATTCATATTCTAATTTTCTTGCCTGATTTTGACTCTCACCAGGAACTAGTGATGAGTGAATGTGCTCGGATAAGGTGTTGCCTGAGCATGCACGGGTGCTAACCGAGTGTCTTCGGTGTGCTCAAATAATATGTTTTTTAGGCAATCTCTGCATGTGTTGAGGCTGTCAAGCAGCTGGGAGACATGCAGGCGCGGGGCTCATATATATTATTCGAGCATGCCGAAGAAACTCGGTTAGCACCCGAGCATGCTCTAATGCGAGCACGTTCACTCATCACTACCAGGAACATGTCCATGTTGTGTTACAAAGGGAGAGCTCTTTGTTAAATTAGAGAAATGTATTTTTTCTGTTCAGGAATTTTTATTCTTGTGGTTTATCTTGTCAGCAGAAGGAATTAAGATTGACCCTGAGAAGGTGCAGGCCATAATTGATTGGGTTCAAATTCGTGATCTTAAAGCTTTGCAACATTTTCTGGGTTTCACCAGCTATAATAGGAAATTTAGGAAGGGTTTGTCTCATATTGCTAAACCTCTTACTGACCTTACACGTAAGGGGGCGAATCTCAAGATTTGGTCGCCAGGTGCTATCAGAAATTTCAAAAAATTAAAAAAGTATTTCATGTCTGCTCCCATTCTAATCTATCTCTAATCGATCTTCAAGAACCATTCATTGTGAAGGTGGATGCTTTGGAGATCGGACTAGGGACAGTTTTATTGCTGGGGTCCAAAACTTTGACTAACTTGCGTCCATGTGCTTTCTTTTCTAAACAATTCTCATCTGCGGAAAGAAATTATGATGTTGGGAATCATGAGCTACTTGCTGTTAAATTGCCCTTTGAGGAATAGATGCATTTTTTGGAGGGGGTAGTTCATCCAGATAGTGTGGTCACCGCTCACAAAAATCTAGCTTATGCAGCGCCCCCACTGCCGCAGGGCCGAGGGGTACCCGGTACCGGGCCTCTGAGTCTCTGCTCTGGGGTTGTCACGGTGGCTAGGCCCGGTCCGTGACCCTGCTGAGGGGTGCTCCAAATAAATAATAGGTGTGGATGGTGTTGGTAGTGCGGTGTAGTGCCGGTCGCAGTTAATAACGAGGACACCAGGTTGCAGTCTCTTTACCTTTTTACTGAAGGTCTCAAAGTCCTCAATCCGGAATACAGTTAACCAGGCTGCGCAAGTCCGGCCGGTCCGATGGCACCTCCAGAGTTCCCTTTGCAGGTGGAAATCTGTGCCTTCCTACTAGTGCTATGTGTTGTGGTCCTCCCCTGCTGAGCTTACGGGATAGTCCCCACAACTGTTGTGTCTGTTTCTCGTGTTCCCTCACAACTCGATTAGATGACCTTCTGCTAATCCTCCGTCCCTCCCTGGTGTTATGGTTGGGACGCACCCGTATGACGGGTAGGCTCAGAGCTCTTCCGGGACCCTAGAGTCACCCCTCTCCAAAGGTTGCCCCCTATGTCTGCGTAGGTGATTTAGGTGAGACAGCCTGCCTGTGACTGACTGTCCTGCCATTGGTTTGAAGTATGGCTTAGAGCTCTGTACCTCCTCGGCGTTCCGGCCGCCGGTTGTTTGCACCTCAGTAGGATGTTGCCTCGATCTTACAGCACGACTCCTACTGGTATTCTCCTTCTTGCTTTGATCTCGTTTCTCACTCAGCACAATAAATCTCGCTTCTTGTCCTTTCTTAGGGCACCGCCACTATGAAGTGCAGGCGCGGTCCCGTAGCTTTCTCTCTGTTTGCCAGGCCTCTGTCAGGATCCCACCCCTGACAGGGACCCTACCGAATCTTCCCCTACAACACCCTCTGCCACAAAGTGTTGCCTGGTTCCAACCCAGTCAACGTTCTCTCTAACTTCCTGCCTAACCCCCAGATTTACCAGACTGTGAGGAGTGGCCTAATGAATAGTACCCTTAGCTCCCCCTGGAGGCCAGACTGTGAAATGTATTGGTGTCTGTGATACCTGGTCAGATGAACTCCTTCAGTGCCATCAGACGTACCATAGCCCCCCTTAGCGGCGGAGCCACAGTACTGCAACGACCAGGACTCTGGGGCGCTGCACTCCCCCCCGGTTAAATCCAGTACTCCTGGACTGGGAAGAAAACAACAATACATGTCAGCAAAAAGACATACAATTTTGAAAATGCAAGTACAAGTCAACTTTTTAACAGAGCTTCCCTTTATGGGAGGTGAGGACACTTGAACGTTACAAACACGGTTAAATACTTTTAAATAACTTGACTATAAATAACTTTTCTTACCCAACCGGGTATTCTACTAAGTGCAAAATTTTGAACAATAATTTAACATTGCCTTTAAGGACGTACTCGCTAAATCCACTAAAGACCTTCTTATATCACATATAAGGCTAATTAACTTTTATGCATTCTCCTTCTTTAAATCTGCAGGACCGCCTGTCCTAACCGCTCCAGACCTACTGCCTCTCCTTTCTGTTACAGGACCGCTCCTTTCCGCCCGAGCCTACTGTCCTTCTACTACTATACGCAGTATAGAACATATCATTTTTCTTTCAGTTTAAGAGCACTGAGCCATCTCTATATGGCTCCTAGGAGGACTCACTACTAACCCCTACGGGTTCACTTCCTGTCCTCATTCCTCTATTAACATTATTGAACATTTCTTACAATCAACTAATTGGTTACATTTAACTTTCACGTATCAACATCATCAATACTTTCTTTTCAGGACATTATTGCCATTCAACCATCCTAAGGCAACACTGTTCATAAGTGCAGGATGTGAACATCCCCTTTAAGAGGGGACCAAGTCTCTATGAGGTAGTGCAACTTCTCAAGCTGCAAGCCTGTATGCAGCAAGGACTCCAGTACAAGTTCCAGGAACCGTATCTTCGCAAAGAGTCCGTCTTTTATATAAAACCAGTAGAGAGCACCTTTAAGAAGGTGCAAACTATATACAAGGAGTTTGTATCATGCATTGTTCATGATTCAGCAGTTCTGGATAACTTGTGCAAAAAGTAGAAAACAAACAAAAATAAGAAACAATAGGGATCCCGGGTCAACAAAGGGATCCCTTTAAGAATAACCCTAGACGGGTTTTAGCAGCAAAATAGCAGAGGAAAACAAGGAACTATTTACAGTCATTAAAGTTTACTCACTACTCAGTTTCTGGCAACCCCCACCGAGGCTTTACCTGGCAGGTGGCTTTCTGTGGCCCGGATAAGCTGGACTCCAAGTTTACTCCCGCGGCCAGGTGTACCCCGTGGGTTCGGGTCTTCTGCACGACCAGGTCGTGCGCTGCGATGAGGGTCTGCATGGGCCGATGGATGATGCTGGCGGCGGCAGCAGCGGCTTCAGCGGCAAGCTCCTCCCCCTCGGTTCGGGATACCACCAGAACGGCGGTGCAGCGCTGCATATCACGGGCCCACCAGCTGCTCCCCTTTAGGTGCCGGCGATATGTGACCACATCCCCCGGCTTCAGGAAGGACTTGGCGCTGTCTCCACACAGGCAGGGCTCCACTTCATCCCGGGTGATGCGGACTCTCAGGGCTGTCCCAATCTCCTGCACGAAGCCTTTTCCTGTCTGGGGCAGGTAAACAATCACAACGCCCCACTTCGGCAGGGAGCCCTCCAGCAGCTCGCCACGCGCCTCCCGCTCCACTTCCCGCTGGAACTCCGCAATCAGGTGGTTCCTGTACTCTCCCCAAGGGAAGGGCCCCATGTCTGGCCCCCCCGGTTCTTTGGGAGCAGACGGCAGGAATGCTGGGGCGCCAGTGGCCGCAGCGGCGGCCGGGTCTGGTGCAGAGATGATGCGGTCTCCCTGGGGGCCGTGGCACTCAGTACCCCTACCTGGGGTGACTCCTCCAGCGTCACTCCTTTCCCCTGGGGGAGGCACATGGGCTGGGGACCGCGCAGGCAAAGGATGCCCCATCGACAGCTCCCACGGATCCAGATCCTCCAGCGGGGGCATATCAGAGTAATCCTCTGGTGACGGGGGTCGATGCGGGGCCATCCTTTTCTGCAGGCCTTCTCTAGTCTCCAGTCCCACCTCCTCTGAGTCATAGTTTCGTTTCTTCGGTCTCCGCCCGCCATAGAAGATCAGGAGGCGGATCTCCCCTTTTGACGGGCCCGCCCTTAAGATGCAACAATATTTAGACTGGGCGGCCATTGTCTTTCGCGCTCTCCAGCTTGTCTACGCCTACTCCACGCCCCTCTTCTTCTCCTGCGCTCTCCTCAGCGATGTAATGGCGGATTTTGGCGGTAAATGGCGTGGCACAGTCTTTGTAATAAGTCACAGTCCAAGCACAGTAAATCACAGTTCCAAGGCACACATGACCTGATTCTTGAGGCTTAAGTAGATCCTGTTCGTGACGCCAAGTTTGCAGCGCCCCCACTGCCGCAGGGCCGAGAGGTACCCGGTACCGGGCCTCTGAGTCTCTGCTCTGGGGTTGTCACGGTGGCTAGGCCCGGTCCGTGACCCTGCTGAGGGGCGCTCCAAATAAATAATAGGTGTGGATGGTGTTGGTAGTGCGGTGTAGTGCCGGTCGCAGTTAATAACGAGGACACCAGGTTGCAGTCTCTTTACCTCTTTACTGAAGGTCTCAAAGTCCTCAATCCGGAATACGGTTAACCAGGCTGCGCAAGTCCGGCCGGTCCGATGGCACCTCCAGAGTTCCCTTTGCAGGTGGAAATCTGTGCCTTCCTACTAGCGCTATGTGTTGTGGTCCTCCCCTGCTGAGCTTACGGGATAGTCCCCACAACTGTTGTGTCTGTTTCTCGTGTTCCCTCACAACTCGATTAGATGATCTTCTGCTAATCCTCCCTCCCTCCCTGGTGTTATGGTTGGGACGCACCCGTATGACGGGTAGGCTTGGAGCTCTTCCGGGACCCTAGACTCGCCCCTCTCCAAAGGTTGCCCCCTATGTCTGCGTAGGTGATTTAGGTGAGACAGCCCGCCTGTGACTGACTGTCCTGCCGTTGGTTTGAAGTATGGCTTAGAGCTCTGTACCTCCTCGGCGTTCCGGCCGCCGGTTGTTTGCACCTCAGTAGGATGTTGCCTCGATCTTACAGCACGACTCCTACTGGTATTCTCCTTCTTGCTTTGATCTCATTTCTCACTCAGCACAATAAATCTCGCTTCTTGTCCTTTCTTAGGGCACCGCCGCTATGAAGTGCAGGCGCGGTCCCGTAGCTTTCTCTCTGTTTGCCAGGCCTCTGTCAGGATCCCACCCCTGACAGGGACCCTACCGAATCTTCCCCTACAACACCCTCTGCCACAAGGTGTTGCCTGGTTCCAACCCAGTCAGCGTTCTCTCTAACCTCCTGCCTAACCCCCAGTTTTACCAGACTGTGAGGAGTGGCCTAATGAATAGTACCCTTAGCTCCCCCTGGAGGCCAGACTGTGAAATGTATTGGTGTCTGTGATACCTGGTCAGATGAACTCCTTCAGTGCCATCAGATGCACCATAGCCCCCCTTAGCAGCGGAGCCACAGTACTGCAACGACCAGGACTCTGGGGCGCTGCACTTACATTGAATCAAAAATAGAGCAGAGAACAGCACCTGAACAATGGCAAAAATTGGGTGCAAAGCTTCACAGGTACATACCAGTCCTTATATTAGAAAAATCAAAGAAGCAGCACACCATCATGTTAGTAAAAAAAATCTATTTTAATAGCCTATTTGTGCGCAACATTTTGGCTCTGTGTGTGATCCTTTTTCAAGGCTTGAAAAATCTAAATAAAAATGTAAGTTTGGTATCCCCATATTCATACTGACATGGAGAATCATATTGCTGAGCAATTTTTACCATATACTGAACGCTGTGAATAAAAATAAACAAAAAACTATTGTAGTATTAAGCTTTTTTTTATTTTTGACGCATTTTGATTTTTTTCCCACTTTCCAATATCTCACATAATAAAATATATGGAGCCACTGAAAAGTACAACTCGTCCTGTAAAAAACAAGCCCTCATATGGCTACGTAGACTGAAAAATTAAAAAGTTATGGCTCTTGGAAGAAGGAGAGGAAAAAACAAAAACGCAAAAATGGAAAACTAGTGGTAACCAGCAGTGGTATTCAGGTGATGTGTATGGGTTTAATTTTTAAATATTACAAGAAAATCAGCTTTGTTTACATTTCTGGATTACTGAGATATTTTGTTTGTCTTGCCTGTCTTATAAGCGAAAATTAGGACAAAAGGGGATATTAATATGCCCTCTTTGTTTGCAGTGTATGAACCATAAAAAAGGCTGTTATTAAGATGCTACTATTGTAATGTTTCTCAGATCAGTCAATTCACAGTACCAAAGAGTGACTGTGCAGGCACAACCTTTCCCTATATAAGACTTGAATCTTTGGATTATTTGTCACAGGCTGAGACTACTACTGCAGTAACACACAACAATCAGATTAAGCCATTTTCTATCCCTTTGCGGAATGAGCTGTGCACTCTGACAGCCTATCCCTGCGTTGTACAAGCCAAAACTGGTGTTCTGATTGATTAAGCTAGACCAGTGGTGGCGACCCTATGGCACACGTGCTAGAAGGGGCACGCAGAGCCCACCCTGTGAGTATGTGATGCCAGCACTTACTTCAGCTGGATCTGCGTAGTCGGACACACATCTAGTTGAAATGTATTGCACTGCACTAACTTGCCGGGTCTGTGCGCAGCAATACGTGCTGAGGTCAGCAGATGACATCAGCATACACATGACTGGGCAGATGGCAGTGATGTTCTGCATACCTGTTGCTTGGATGCTGAAGTCACCTGCTGGCTTCACAAGATGACGCGGCAGAAGAGAGGAAGGAAGGTGAGAAGGAGTGTTTATTGTGGGTTTTTTCTATGCAGTGAGCAACAGTGGCACTGGCAGGATGGGAGAGATATACCAGAATTCGAGCATATATACCAGGATGGGGACATATATTCCAGGATGGGAGGCATATACAAGTATGAGGCAGCATACTGTATACAAGGATGGTGGGCATATACATGGATTGGGGGAGTATATGTTAGGGGTCGAGTTCCTGCCTTTGCACAGGGGGAATCTCAAGCCATATCCGCTGCGGTCTCCTGCCGCAGTGGAGCCTGCTCAGCGGTGGCGTCGGTCCCAGCGTCATGCTCAGTCTGACACTGTGCGAAGGGTTACTGCTGCCTTTCCAGCTTCTGCCATTATAGCCAGTACTGGTCAGCAGCGAGCAGACGTCTTTGGGACTAAGTCCTACTTTTCCCCTTCTGAGCATGCCCATGGTAAGATCTCTCATTGAAGATCAAGGGTCACATGCTCAGGTACTGCAGCTATTCCCATTGGTACTCTAGGAAGGTCCTGAAGTTGCTCAAGTTCTGTGGCAGCTTCCCATTGGTCCTTTTTTGGAAGGTCCTGTAGTTGCTGCAGCTATAAAAGGTGCGCATGTCCGCACGGCCATGCGCTAGTATCTTTCTGAGTTAGGTGCTTTGCGCCAGTGTGGTCATGTGAGATTGTATTCAGGGACCCGGCTGAAATAAGCCCTTAGAATACCGGCACCTCCGGTGAGGAGATTTTGTGCATGCATGACCACTGACTGCTCTCTGGTGGACAGTTAGCCTGTGCTCCTGTGAAGTCTAACAGGGCGCAGTGCTTTCCTTTCACAGCTACTCTGTGAAGTAACAGAGCTAGTCTATACCGCCACATAGTGCCACCATTTACTAGCAGCAGGTTCCCCTGCACGGTGGACTCTGGGCTGCGAACGCATCAATAATAATAAACATCTATATTTACTCAGTGCGTTCTGCTAGCCCTAACAGTATATACATGAATTGGGGGAATATATAAATGTATTGGGGGAGCATGTATAAGGATGGGGGAGCATATACATGGAATGGGGGAGCATATACAAGGATGGAGGAGCATATACATGGAATGGGGGGAGCATATATATAGATTAGTCAAGCATATACAAAGATGGTGGCGCATATAGATTGGTTTGGGGAGAATATAC
Source organism: Ranitomeya variabilis (assembly GCF_051348905.1). Lineage (NCBI taxonomy): Eukaryota > Metazoa > Chordata > Amphibia > Anura > Dendrobatidae > Ranitomeya > Ranitomeya variabilis. The sequence goes on along the minus strand of NC_135237.1, from coordinate 449,810,412 downwards.
AAGGATGGGGAGTATATACATGGATTGGTGAAACATATACAAGGATGGGGGAGCGTATACAAGGACAGGGGAGCATATACAAGGATGGAGAAGCATATACATGCATTTGGGGAGCATATGCATGGAATGAGGGAGCATATAAATGGATTGGCGGAGCATATACAAGAATGTGGGAACATAGTCATGGATTGAGGGAGCATGCACATAGATTGGAGGAGCATATACATGGATTGGGGGAGCATATACAAGGATTGGTGAATATACAAGGATTGTGGAAGCATATACCTGGATTGGGAAGAATATACATGGATTGGGAAGGATATACAAGGATGGAGACAATATACAAGGATGGATGAGCATATATATGGATTGGGGAGCATATAAATGGGATGCAGGAGCATATACATGGATTGTGAGAGTATATACATGCATTAGGCGAGCATATACATGGGTTGGGGGAACATATACATGGATTGGGGAGCATATACAAGGATGGGGCTACATACACTCCCTGACAGAAGTTATGTCTCTTATCCATGTTATGTAAATAAAAGCTTATAACCTGACGTTAAATTCATCCATTGGTTGTAAAAATTATTCTTTTGAAAGCTGAAACCCTCCGAAATGTGGTTTAGGTTAAGCAAATAAATTGGCATCAATGCAGAAATATTGATCAGTTAATGGACACAGAATGGTCAGATGATGGCAAGACAAAAGTTTTGTCGCCTGGTCATATAATGCACCCAATCCTAGTTTAAATCCTCACCTGTGCTTAGTAAATGATCAGTTAATTAGTGTGTGTATATAAAAAGAAATCCAGCACCCCAGACCTTCACTTAAACTGCAACTTGAGCTCTGACAACATGCCAAAAATCCACCCTGCGACCAAAGCCTGGATTATCAAGAGGCTGAAGACCGGATCCACTCCAGAGGTGGCTGGCACCTTTAATGTGTCTCAGCGTCAAGTACAAAGAATTAAAAAAAAGATTTGAAGAGACTGGAGATGTGTTTGACAAGCCCAGGTCCATCAGACCCAGCAAGACAACTGCTCAGGAGGATCATTTGTTGGTTAGAAAATCCAAAGCAAGCCCCTCTTCCACTGCAGCAGAGTTCCAACAGGTCTGGTCACCTCAAGTCCCTGTGTCAACTAGAACAGTTTGCAGGACTCTGTCTCGAAATGGCCACCATGGTCGAATCAGTGCCCAGAAGCCAGCACTAAACAAAAGGCAAATAAAAAAACGTGTGGCATTTGCAAAGTCCCACAGCCTACTAAACAGATGGACTCTGGAAAAGTGGCAGAAGGTGGATTTCTCTGATGAATCTTCAGTAGAATTACACCACAGCCATCGCAAATAATGCAGGAGACCTACTGGAGCCCTTATAGATCCAAAATACACCCAAAAAACTGTTACATTTGGTGGTGGAAAGATCATGGTCTGGGGTTACATTCAGTAAGAGGTTGCGCGAAACATTTGCAAGGTGGAAGGCAATATCAATAGCCTAAAATATCAAGAAGTATTAGCTACCTCTTATATTCCAAATCATAAAAGGGGTCAAATTCTGCAGCAGGATGGTGCTCCATCTCATACATCCATCTCTACAACAAAATTCCTCCAGGCAAAAAAGATCAAGGTGCTCAAGGACTGTCCAGCCCAGTCACCAGACATGAACATCATGTTTGGGGTAGGATGAAAGAGGAAGTTGGGAAGACAAAACCAAAAAATCTAGATGAAATCTGGGAGGCATGTAAGACTGCATTCTTTGCTATTCCTGATGACTTCATTAATAAATTGTATGAATCATTGTTGAACCGCATGGATGCATTCCTACAAGCTCATGGAAGTCGCACAAAATATTAAATATGACTCTAATAGCACCACAACGTCATTCACCAATGTTATGCAACATATATTTGTATTTTAAGTTAATTATTTGCTTGAATATCACATTACCTTCTGTGGGCAACAAAACTTTTGTCTTGCCAAAATCTGACCATTCTGTGTCCATTAACTGATCAATATTTCTGCATTGAAGCCAATTTATTTTCTTAACCTAAACCACATTTTGGAGGGTTTCAGCTTTCAAAAGAATAATTTATACAACCAATGGATGAATTTAACGTCAGGTTATAAGCTTTTATTTACATAACATAGATAAGCGACATAACTTCTTTCAGGGAGTGTATACAAGGATGGGGAGCATATACGTGGATTAGAGAAGCATATATATGGATTGGGGGAGCATATTCAATTATGGGAGTCATTTACAAGGATGCGGGAGCATATACCACAATGATAGGGAGAGCGAATACCACAAGGATGTGCGGGGCATATGCCACAAGGATGGGGTGGCATATACCAGGATGGAGAATATATACGTGGATGAGGGAGGATATATCAGGATGGGGGTGCATATACCAGGATCAGGTGCATATACCAGGGTGGAGGGGCATATACTAGGATGGTTGGCATATACAAGTATGAAGGGCATATACCAGGATTTGGGGAGCATATCCCAGGATGGGGGATCATATGCCAGGATGGGGTTCATATGCCAGGATAGGGAGCTTATTGCATTCCATTATATCTTCTGTCTGGTACACCTTCTCCTGTCTGTGGCTGCTCTCTGCTGCCCCCAACTCCTATCTGCACAAGTTGCTTTTTCTAAACTAAAACCTCAGTATTCAGGTTAAATTGCCATGTTGGCACTTTGCCATAAATAAGTGGGTTTTGGGTTGCAGTTTGGGCATTTGGTCTCTAAAAAGTTCAACAACACCGAGCTAGACTATGTGATGTGATAGATGCATGGCATTATGGAAAAGCCCATCTGGCCATGCCCGACATCATTAGCCCGCACTCTGAGTTTTCAGCAGTGTGTGAAACGATACTTCACAAATCGAATTGCAAAGTGTTCAAATTCTAAGGGACATGTGAACTTAAGAAAATTTAACTTTTTTTAGTCAATCTGCAGCGAAACCATAAGCTCATCTCTAATTATGACCCTATGATATGTCAAATGATAAATTATAAAAAATGCCAGATGAGAAAACTCTGGAAAAAGCTTTTCTGATCACCTAGGAAGGGATCCAATATTGTATGGAGTCAAATCCAAAATTTTAGGGCTCGCTCACACTGGCAAGTAGCATTTGATGATGCTCTCATGCGAGAGAATCGGATGTTATATGCAAATGACACTCAATTCAAACCCTGCTGCGAGCGTGAGCTGAGTCGCATTTTATTGTGATCCGATTTTCTCGCATGTGAGAATCAGATCACAAGTGCGTAGAAGATGGAGAACGTAATTTCTCCATCTTATCCGTTGTGTGAGTCGGACTGCACTATGATAATATGTTGTACACATCCATAGACTTGTATAAGTGCACGTCACCTGAAATATGCTGCCAATTGCAGCACTGCTCCATAGTATATCATTGGAGCAAATGCTATCTGATGAAAAATCGGATATCACTTGTCCGAGTTCTAAGGCTACGTTCACATTTGCGTTGTGCGCCGCAGCGTCGGCGACGCAACGCACAACGCAAACAAAAACGCAGCAAAACGCATGCACAACGCTGCGTTTTGCGCCGCATGCGTCCTTTTTTTGATTGATTTTGGACGCAGCAAAAATGCAACTTGCTGCGTCCTCTGCGCCCGGACGCGTGCGCTGCAGTGATGCATGCGGCGCAAAATGTCCATGCGCCCCCATGTTAAATATAGGGGCGCATGACGCATGCGGCGACGCTGCGGCGCCCGACGCTGCGGCGCAGACCGCAAATGTGAACGTAGACTAAGCTGGCTACTCACTAGTGTGAGAGTACCCTCACTCAGGTATATGTGTACCAAGTGGGGAAAGGTCACATGGTATAATGTCGAGCCAGAACAGAACTTACAAGTCAACAATAAAGTAATCAGTAAGATAATTAGCAGCACTCATTTTTTTAGATTATGTACTTTACAAAAGAAGGGTGTTTTTTTTAATTATTTTCTGGGATATGTTGGTCATTCATTTATAAGAGTTTTTATGAGGTTAGATATTGATGTTATACTGGAGGACCTGGCTCGCAATCAGGAGTGGATTAAGAGTAGCCAGGGTGCCGAGCAGTTTGAAAGGCGTAGGCCCCCCAGATATCTGATGTGTCACATGATATGTCTCATGACACCCTTTGAAAGATCATGTGATATGTCATGTGAATAACATAGAGGTGCTCTGGTGCACATTTGTAGATGTAAAATGATGCATTATACATAACATAGTGCTATACATAACACATGACAGACTGGAACTATAGTGAAGGTCAAAGCAATAGACTGAAATTAATTCTGCTCAATATTAATATTGACATATTAATTATAATTATTTTTTTATATACAGTGGGTATGGAAAGTATTCAGATCCCTTTACATTTTTCGCTCTTTGTTTCATTGCAGCCATATAGTAAATTCAAAAAAGTTCATTTTTTTCTCATTAATGTACACTCTGCACCCCATCTTGACTGATATAAAAACAGAAATGTAGACATTTTTGCAAATTTATTAAAAAATAAAAACTGAAATGTCACTTGGTCATAAGTATTCAGACCCTTTGCTCAGACACTCATATTTACGTCACATGCTGTCCATTTCCTTGTGATCCTCCTTGAGATGGTTCTACTCATTGGAGTCAAGCTGATAGGACTGACTTGTAAAGGCACACACCTGTCTATATAAGATCTCACACCTCACAGTGCATGTCAGAGCAAATGGGAATCATGAGGTCAAAGGAACTGGACAAGGAGCTCAGAGACAGAATTGTGGCAAGGCGCACATCTGGCCAAGGTTACAAAAGAATTTCTGCACTACTCAAGATTCCTAAGAGCACAGTGGCCTCCATAATCCTTAAATGGAAGAAGTTTGGGACCACCAGAAATCTTCCTAGACCTGACCGTGCAGCAAAACTGAGCAATTGTCGGAGAAGAGCCTTGGTGAGAGAGGTAAAGAAGAAGCCCAAGATCACTGTGGCTGAGCTCCAGAGATGCAGTAGGGAGATGGGAGAAAGTTCCACAAAGTTAACTATCACTATAGCCCTCCACCAGTTGGGCCTTTATGGCAGAGTGACCGGATGGAAGCCTCTCCTCAGTGCAAGACATATGAAAGCCTGCATAGAGTTTGCTAAAAAACACATGATGGACTCTCAGACTATGATAAATAAGATTCTCTGGTCTGATGAGATAAAGATAGATCTTTTTGGTAGTAGTATGTGTGGAGAAAACCAGGCACTGCTCATGACCTGCCCAATACAATCCCAACAGTGAAACATGGTGATGGCAGCATCATTCTATGTGAGTGTTTTTCAGCTGCAGGGACTGGACGACTGGTTGCCATTGAAGGAAACATGAATGCGGCCAAGTACAGAGATATCCTGGATGAAAACCTCTTCCAGAGTGCTCTGGACCTCAGACTTGGCGGACGTTCACCTTCCAACAAGACAATGACCCTAAGCACACAGCTAAAATAACAAAGGAGTGTCTTCAGAACAACTCTGTGACCATTCTTGACTAGCCCAGCCAGAGCCCTGACCTAAATGCTATTGAGCATCTCTGGAGAGACCTGAAAATGGCTGTCCACCAACTTTCACCATCCAACCTGACGGAACTGGAGAGGATCTGCAAGAAAGAATGGCAGAGGATCCCCAAGTCCAGGTGTGAAAAACTTCAGTCCCAAGGAGACTCATGGCTGTACTAGCTCAAAAGGGTGCTTCTACTCAATACTGAGCAAAGGGTCTGAATACTTATGACTAGTGTTGAGCATTCCGATACCGCAAGTATCGGGTATCGGCCGATATTTGCTGTATCGGAATTCCGATACCGAGATCCGATACTTTTGTGGTATCGGGAATCGGAATCGGAAGTTCCCAGTGTATGGTTCCCAGTGTCTGAAGGAGAGGAAACTCTCCTTCAGGCCCTGGGATCCATATCCATATAAAAAATAAAGAATTAAAATAAAAAATAGGGATATACTCACCCTCGGACGCGCCCTGGTAGTAACCGGCAGCCTTCTTTGCTTAAAATGAGCGCGGTCAGCACCTTCCATGACGTCACGGCTTCTGATTGGTCGCGTGCCGCTCATGTGACCGCCACGCGACCAATCACAAGCCGCGACGTCATGCCTCAGGTCCTAAATTCTCTTCTAGGAATTTAGGACCTGAGGGATGACGTCATGGCTTCTGATTGGTCGCGTGGCGGTCACATGAGCGGCACGCGACCAATCAGAAGCCGTGACGTCATGGAAGGTACTGAACACGCTCATTTTAAGCAAAGAAGGCTGCCGGTTCACAGCGCTAAGGTCCAGGCTGCGTCGGAGAGGTGAGTATATCAATATTTTTTATTTTAATTCTTTATTTTACACATTAATATGGATCCCAGGGCCTGAAGGAGAGTTTCCTCTCCTTCAGACCCTGGGAACCATCAGGATACCTTCCGATACATGGTGTCCCATTGACTTGTATTGGTATCGGGTATCGGTATCGGCGATATCCGATACTTTTCGGGTATCGGCCGATACTATCTGATACCGATACTTTCAAGTATCGGACGGTATCGCTCAACACTACTTATGACCATGTGATGTTTCAGTTTCTCTTTTTTAATAAATTGACAAAAATGTCTACATTTCAGTTGTTTCACACTTTTTTGTTAAGCATATAATTCCACATGTGTTAATTAATAGTTTTGATGCCTTCAGTGTGAATGTACAATTTTCATAGTCATGAAAATACAGGAAAATCTTTAAATGAGAAGGTGTGTCCAAACTTTTTGTCTGTACTGTATCTATCTATATAATCGTCTAAGGGGTACTTCCGTGTGTTTGTCTGTCTGTTTGTCTGTCTGTAACAGAAATCCCAAGTCGCGACAGGCTTAGTCTGGCCGCAAATTGGCCCCTCCCTACTCTCCTCCAGTCAGTGCCCCCTCCCTACTCCCCTCCAGTCAGTGCCAGTGTGTCGCCCCATCCCGGTCCAACTTTTTACCATTGATGCTGCATATGCAGCATCAATAGTAAAAAGATATAATGTTAAAAATAATTTAAAAAAATAAAAAATGTGCTATTCTCACCTTCCGACGTCCACCGATGCACGCGATGCGGCTGCCAGCTTCCGTTCCCAGAGATGCATTGCGAAATTACCCAGATGACTTAGCGGTCTCGCGAGACCGCTAAGCCATCTGAGTAATTTCGCAATGCATCTCTGGGAACGGAAGCTGGCGGCCGCATCGCGCGCATCGGGACAGCTTCGCTGGACAACGGAAGGTAAGTATATAACTATTTTTTATTTTAATTCTTTTTTTACAGGAATATGGTGCCCACACTGCTATATATGGCTGTGTTATATACTGTGTGGGCTGTGCTTTATACTACGTGGGCTGTGTTATATACTACGTGGGCTGTGCTATATACTGCGTGGGCTGTGTTATATACTACGTGGGCTGTGTTATATACTGCGTGGGCTGTTATATACTACATGGGCTGTGCTATATACTACGTGGGCTGTGTTATATACTACATGGCCTTTGTTATATAGTGTGTGGGCTGTGCTATATATTACGTGGGCAGTGCTATATACTATGTGGCTGCTACATACTATGTGGCTGCCATATACTACGTGGGCTGTGCTATATACTATGTGGCTGCTATATATTATGTGGCTGCTTTGTATTATGAGGGCTGTGCTATATACTATGTGGCTGCTATATACTACATTGCTGTGCTATATACTACGTGGCTGTGCTATATACTACGTGGCTGTGCTATATACTACATGGCTATGCTGTATGCTACGTGGCTGTGCTATATACTACATGGCTGTGCTATATACTGTGTGGGCTGTGTTATATACTACATCACTGTGCTATATACTATGTGGCTGTGCTATATACTACGTGGCTGTGCTATATACTACATGGGCTGTGTTATATACTATGTGGCTGCTATATACTACATCGCTGCTATATACTACATCACTGTGCTATATACTACGTGGCTGTAATATATACTATGTGGCTGTGCTATATACTACATGGCTGTGTTATATACTACATCGCTGTGCTATATACTACGTGGCTGCTATATACTACGTGGCTGCTATATACTACGTGGTTGTGCTATATACTATGTGGCCGCTATATACTACGTGGCTGTGCTATATACTACGTCGCCAGCAGTGACCAACCAGCGATATTGACGTGGGATTTAAACACCGATTCGGTGATTAGTCGTGCCCAGCCAACCGCGACCAATCAACGAAACGCAGTCCGGCCGCAAATTGGTGCGGGATTTCAACCACGCTTCACTGATTGGTCGCGCCCGGCTGGCCACGACCAATCAGCGATTTTGGTGCAGAATTTAACCCCCACTCAAGTATTCTAGAATACCCGATGCTTTAGAATCGGGCCACCATCTAGTATATATGCATAGTATGTATGTATATATATATATATATATATATATATATATATATATATATATATCCCATATATAGCCTGAACAGTTGTGTGCTTAGCTTGATGGCATCTTCTTCCGATGTGTTTCTCCTCTCTTTTGGTTATTCAGAGGTTCATCAGGGAAATCCTTCTATCAGGACAAGAAAAAGAGACCATAGGGCATACAGCAATGAAGATAACAGCTCACTGGCCCAGTCAATATGCCCCCACATAGCCTCTGCATCCAATATGAGCACCCACACAGTTCCTCTATATACAGTAAGAGTTCACACACAGCCCCCTACATACAATCTAAGGCTGGTTTCACACTTGTGTTTTTTGCCGCTGCGTTTTAGCGCTAAAAAACGCATGCGTTTTTTTTTTCTATACTTAACATTAAAAACGCATGCGTTTTTTGATGCTTGCGTTTAGTTGCAGAAATGCAACCTGTAGTAATTTCTAGCGCCGTTTTTTTGCCGCAAAAAAAGCATGCGTTTATTTGCGGCAAAAAAATGTATTGCTGTCTATGTAAACGCATGCGTTTTTAAGCACATGCGTTAGCATGCATTTTTAAACGCATGCGTTTCTATAGAAAAACACAAGAAAACACAAAAAAAACAAGAAAACCCTAACCCTAACCCTTTGGTTACTAGGGATCCTAACCCTAACCCTAACCCTAAGGTTAGGATCCCTAGTAACCCTAGGGATCCTAACCCTAACCCTAGGGATCCTAACCCTAAGGGTTAGGGTTAGGATCCCTAGGGTAACGGTTAGGGTTAGGGTTAGGATCCCTAGTAACCCTAGGAATCCTAACCCTAACCCTAACCCTAGGGATCCTAACCCTAACCCTTAGGGTTAGGGTTAGAATCCTAACCCTTAGGGTTAGGGTTATGGATAGGATCCCTAGGGTTATGGTTAGGGTTAGGGGTAGGGTTAGGGTTAGGGTTAGGATCCCAAGGGTTATGGTTAGGGTTAGGGTTAGGGATAGGGTTAGGGTTAGGGTTTGGATCCCTAGGGTTATGGTTAGGGTTAGGGTTAGGGGTAGGGTTAGGGTTTGGATCCCTTTATCACCTTGATGGTGGGGGGTGGCTTATCAGTGACCTGGTGACCAGGACATTCTTCTAATAAAAAGCTACCCCTAACCCTAACCCTAGGGATCCTAACCCTAACCCTAACCCTATCCCTAGCTAATTCTATTAATAGTGGGTTTTCTAGTTGATTTTGATGATTGGCAGCTGTCACAAACTTCTCAGCATGCGTTTCAAAAACGCAAACGCAGGAAAAAACGCATGTAAACACGTCAAAATGCCGCATTTTTTTTCATGCAAAAATGCATGCGTCTAAAAAACGCAGCGTTTGCATGCGTTTACATGCGTTTTTTCACCACCTGCGTTTTTTAAAAAAACGCTGCAGATCAAAACACAAGTGTGAAACCAGCCTAAGCCTACACAAAGCCCCCTACATGCAGTATGAATCCTCACAAAGCCCCTAATATGCAGTATGAGCCTCAACATAGCTACCTAAATACAATATGAGCTCTTTATATACAGTATGAGCCCACACATAGCTCCCTAGATACAGTATGAACCTGTTCATAACTTCCTACATACAGAATGAGCCCGTGCGTAGCTCCCTGGACACAGTATTTGCCCCCATATAGCCTCATATATACAGTATGAGCCCTCACATAGCCCCTATATACACTATGAGTCATAGAATTATGGAATGTTATACTTGGATGGTAACTCTGACGTCATCATATCCAACCCTCTGCTCAATGCATGATTCACTAAACCATCTCAGACAGATATCTGTTCACACTCTGTTTGAAGAATTCCATTGAAGGAAAAGTCACCACTAGGGTTGAGCGAAACGGGTCGTTCATTTTCAAAAGTCGCCGACTTTTGGCTAAGTCAGCGTCTCATGAAACCCGATCCGACCCCTGTGCTTGTCGGCCATGCGGTACGCGACTTTCGCGCCAAAGTCGCATTTCAATGACGCTAAAAGCGCCATTTCTCAGCCAATGAAGGTGAACGCAGAGTGTGGGCAGCGTGATGACATAGGTCCTGGTCCCCACCATCTTAGAGAAGGGCATTGCAGTGATTGGCTTGCTGTCTGCGGCGTCACAGGGGCTATAAAGGGGCGTTCCCGCCGACCGCCATCTCACTGCTGCTGATCTGAGCTTAGGGAGAGGTTGCTGCCGCTTCGTCAGAAGCAGGGAGAGCGTTAGGCAGGGTCCACTAACCACCAAACCGCTTGTGCTGTAGCGATTTCCACTGTCCAACACCACCTTCGGTGTGCAGGGACAGTGGAAGCTACATTTTTTTTTTTTTCTCTCAGCGCTGTAGCTCATTGGGCTGCCCTAGAAGGCTCCGTGATAGCTGTATTGCTGTGTGTACGCCACTGTGCAAACCAACTGCTTTTTTCAAAGCACATATCCTCTTGTTCCTTCCTCTCTGCACAGCTATCTTTTTTGTTTGTCCACACTTTTAATTAATTTGTGCATCAGTCCACTCCTATTGCTGCCTGCCATACCTGGCTGAGATTACTGCAGGGAGATAGTAATTGTAGGACAGTCCCTGTTTTTTTTTTTGTTTTTTTTTTGTGGGAGATTAAGATTTGCATTTCTGCTACAGTGCCATCCGTGTGTGTGCCATCCCTGTGTGCGCCATCTCTCACTCAGTGGGCCATAGAAAGCCTATTTATTTTTTTGCTTGATTTGGGTTCTAAAATCTACCTGAAAAAAAAAACACTACATCCATCAGTGGGAGATTAATATTGTCCTCAGGGCTTGTGTGCCACTCCTGATCCTGACTCCTGTGAGCGCCATCTCTCACTCAGTGGGCCATAGAAAGCCTATTTATTTTTTTGCTTGATTTGGGTTCTAAAATCTACCTGAAAAAAAAATCACTACATCCATTAGTGGGAGATTAATACTGTCCTCAGGGCTTGTGTGACACTCCTGATCCTGACTCCTGTGCGCGCCATCTCTCACTCAGTGGGCCATAGAAAGCCTATTTATTTTTTTGCTTGATTTGGGTTCTAAAATCTACCTGAAAAAAAAACACTACATCAATCAGTGGGAGATTAATATTGTCCTCAGGGCTTGTGTGCCACTCCTGATCCTGACTCCTGTGAGCGCCATCTCTCACTCAGTGGGCCATAGAAAGCCTATTTATTTTTTTGCTTGATTTGGGTTCTAAAATCTACCTGAAAAAAAAACACTACATCAATCAGTGGGAGATTAATATTGTCCTCAGGGCTTGTGTGCCACTCCTGATCCTGACTCCTGTGAGCGCCATCTCTCACTCAGTGGGCCATAGAAAGCCTATTTATTTTTTTGCTTGATTTGGGTTCTAAAATCTACCTGAAAAAAAACACTACATCCATCAGTGGGAGATTAATATTGTCCTCAGGGCTTGTGTGCCACTCCTGATCCTGACTCCTGTGAGCGCCATCTCTCACTCAGTGGGCCATAGAAAGCCTATTTATTTTTTTGCTTGATTTGGGTTCTAAAATCTACCTGAAAAAAAAATCACTACATCCATCAGTGGGAGATTAATACTGTCCTCAGGGCTTGTGTGCCACTCCTGATCCTGACTCCTGTGCGCGCCATCTCTCACTCAGTGGGCCATAGAAAGCCTATTTATTTTTTTGCTTGATTTGGGTTCTAAAATCTACCTGAAAAAAAAACACTACATCAATCAGTGGGAGATTAATATTGTCCTCAGGGCTTGTGTGCCACTCCTGATCCTGACTCCTGTGAGCGCCATATCTCACTCAGTGGGTCATAGAAAGCCTATTTATTTTTTTGCTTGATTTGGGTTCTAAAATCTACCTGAAAAAAAAAACACTACATCCATCAGTGGGAGATTAATGCTGTCCTCAGGGCTTGTGTGCCACTCCTGATCCTGACTCCTGTGAGCGCCATCTCTCACTCAGTGGGCCATAGAAAGCCTATTTATTTTTTTGCTTGATTTGGGTTCTAAAATCTACCTGAAAAAAAAACACTACATCCATCAGTGGGAGATTAATATTGTCCTCAGGGCTTGTGTGCCACTCCTGATCCTGACTCCTGTGAGCGCCATCTCTCACTCAGTGGGCCATAGAAAGCCTATTTATTTTTTTGCTTGATTTGGGTTCTAAAATCTACCTGAAAAAAAAAAACACTACATCCATCAGTGGGAGATTAATGCTGTCCTCAGGGCTTGTGTGCCACTCCTGATCCTGACTCCTGTGCGCGCCATCTCTCACTCAGTGGGCCATAGAAAGCCTATTTATTTTTTTGCTTGATTTGGGTTCTAAAATCTACCTGAAAAAAAACACTACATCCATCAGTGGGAGATTAATATTGTCCTCAGGGCTTGTGTGCCACTCCTGATCCTGACTCCTGTGAGCGCCATCTCTCACTCAGTGGGCCATAGAAAGCCTATTTATTTTTTTGCTTGATTTGGGTTCTAAAATCTACCTGAAAAAAAAAACACTACATCCATCAGTGGGAGATTAATGCTGTCCTCAGGGCTTGTGTGCCACTCCTGATCCTGACTCCTGTGCGCGCCATCTCTCACTCAGTGGGCCATAGAAAGCCTATTTATTTTTTTGCTTGATTTGGGTTCTAAAATCTACCTGAAAAAAAAACACTACATCCATCAGTGGGAGATTAATATTGTCCTCAGGGCTTGTGTGCCACTCCTGATCCTGACTCCTGTGCGCGCCATCTCTCACTCAGTGGGCCATAGAAAGCCTATTTATTTTTTTGCTTGATTTGGGTTCTAAAATCTACCTGAAAAAAAAAAACACTACATCCATCAGTGGGAGATTAATACTGTCCTCAGGGCTTGTGTGCCACTCCTTATCCTGACTCCTGTGTGTGCCATCTCTCACTCAGTGGGCACTGGGCCATAGAAAGCTTTTTTTTTTTATTATTATTATTTGATTTCTAAATTGTCCCTGAAAAAAACAATTTATCTTATTTGGTTTCTAAAGTCTCCCTGAGGAAAAAAAAAAAAAAAATAGGTGGGAGATTAATATTGACATTTGTGCTTGAGTGACAGTCCTGCGTGTGTGGCATCTCTGTGATTTTGTGCCACAGAAAACAGAGTGTGTAACATTGTGCCTGATTTTCCTTGTGGTCTCACCAACCTGTTAAGGGATATTGAAATCATACTGAAGTTATAGCTTACCGTGTAAGTTGTTTGACAGCAACAAATAAAGTTACTTTGGTTAAGTTTTTAAAACAATGAGGAAGTCTGGTGCAAGAGGTCGTGGCCGTGGGCGTTCATTGTCAGCTGGTAATGATGGTAGTGGTAGTGGAGCATCAGGTGGTCGTGGGGATAAAAATATTCCACGTAAGTCTGGAGCTGTGGAGCCAGTTTCGTCGTCTGGCTACACAAGGCCTCGAACGCTCTCTTTTCTGGGAGTAGGAAAACCGCTTTTAAAGGCGGAGCAGCAACAGCAAGTTTTGGCTTACATTGCAGACTCAGCCTCTAGCTCTTTTGCCTCCTCTTCTGAAACTGGTAAATGTAAAAGCAGAGCGTCGCTTGTGGATGTCCACGGTCAGGGACAAGTCACTTCCTTGTCCTCTTCAGCAAAAACTACAACAAGAGAGAAGGATGCAGCAGGCGACACAACGGGTTACTCCATGGAGCTCTTTACACATACCGTCCCTGGCTTACAAAGTGAAACACTTAACAGGCCATGCCCATTACAAGTTGATTCTGACATGGAGTGCACTGATGCACAGCCACAGCCAGAGTACTATGCTGCTCCTTTGACTCAGACCACCACATTGCCCTCTCAGGGTACTGATCCACAATCAGACCCTGATGAGACTATGTTGCCCCGCCACGAACGCTATACCACCGACCGACACAGTGACACAGACGAAGTTGCACACGAGCTCGAAGAGGAGTTAATAGATGACCCAGTTATTGACCCCGATTGGCAGCCATTGGGGGAACAGGGTGCAGGCGGCAGTAGTTCAGAAGCGGAGGTGGAGGAGGGGCCACAGCAGGCATCAACATCGCAACAGGTTCCATCTGCCGGGCCCATATCTGGCCCAAAACGCGTGTCAAAGCCAAAACCTGTTGGAGGACAGCGTGGCCATCCGGTTAAAGCTCAGTCTGCAATCCCTGAAAAGGGATCCGATGCTAGGAAGAGTGCAGTCTGGCATTTTTTTAAACAACATCCAATTGATCAGCGCAAAGTCATCTGTCAAAAATGTTCAACTAGCTTAAGCAGAGGTCAGAATCTGAAATGTCTCAATACTAGTTGCATGCATAGACATTTAACCACCATGCATTTTCAAGCCTGGACTAACTACCAAACGTCCCTTAAGGTTGTAGCACCCTCGGCCAATGAAGCTAGTCAGCAACGCAACATCCCTTCCGTCACTGTAAGGCCACCATTTTCCGCACCACCGGCAGTATCTCTGTGCAGGTTTCTTTGCCAGCCAAAAGCACTCAGGGTCAGGGAATCACCAGTTTTGTAGGAGGAAATATTGCATCTAGGTCACCGGCGGAAACAATACCATCTCCAACCGTCTCGCAGTCTGCCATGTCCACCGGCACACCCGCAAGTTCCACGATCTCCATCTCTCCAGTTCAGCTCACACTACATGAGACTCTGGTTAGAAAAAGGAAGTACTTATCCTCGCATCCGCGTACACAGGGTTTTAACGCCCACATAGCTAGACTAATATCGTTAGAGATGATGCCCTACCGGTTAGTTGAAAGCGAAGCTTTCAAAGCCCTGATGGAGTACGCTGAACCACGATACGAGCTACCCAGTCGACACTTTTTTTCCAGAAAAGCCATCCCGGCCCTGCACCAGCATGTTAAACAGCGCATCGTCCATGCACTCAGGCAATCTGTGAGTACAAAGGTGCACCTGACTACAGATGCATGGACCAGTAGGCATGGCCAGGGACGTTATGTGTCCATCACGGCACACTGGGTGAATGTGGTGGATGCAGGGTCCTCAGGGGACATCAATTTCGGGACAGTTGTGCCTAGCCCACGGTCTAGGAAACAGTTGGCTGTAGGCGTTCGCACCACCTCCTCCTCCTCCTCCTCATCCTCCTGCAGAAGCTACAGCTCTTCCACAGACCACAGTCGGCCAACCACTCCATCGGCAGATGACACTGTTGCACACCAGTTGTCCCATTATGGGCCAGCTACTGCCAAGCGTCAGCAGGCTGTATTGGCTATGAAGTGTTTGGGCGACAACAGACACACCGCGGAAGTTCTGTCCGAGTTCTTGCAACAAGAAACGCAGTCGTGGCTGGGCACAGTAGATCTTGAGGCAGGCAAGGTAGTGAGTGATAACGGAAGGAATTTCATGGCTGCCATCTCCCTTTCCCAACTGAAACACATTCCTTGCCTGGCTCACACCTTAAACCTGGTGGTGCAGTGCTTAGTGAAAACTTATCCTGGGTTCTCCGACCTGCTCCTCAAAGTGCGTGGACTTTGCTCACATATCTGACGTTCGCCTGTACACTCCAGCCGTATGCAGACCTATCAGCGGTCTTTGAACCTTCCCCAGCATCGCCTAATCATAGATGTTGCAACAAGGTGGAACTCAACACTGCACATGCTTCAGAGACTGTGCCAACAGAGGCGGGCTGTTATGTTTTTGTGGGAGGATACACATACACGGGCAGGCAGTAGGATGGCAGACATGGAGTTGTCTGGTATGCAGTGGTCCAAGATACAAGACATGTGTCAAGTCCTTAAGTGTTTTGAGGAATGCACACGGCTGGTTAGTGCAGACAACGCAGTAATAAGCATGAGCATCCCCCTAATGCGTCTGCTGATGCAAAGTTTGACGCACATAAAGGAGCAGGCGTCTGCACCAGAGGAAGAGGAAAGCCTTGATGACAGTCAGCCATTGTCTGGTCAGGGCAGTGTACAGGACGAGGTAGCGGGCGAAGAGGAGGTGGAGGACGAGGAGGATGATGGGGATGAGTATATTTTTAATGCGGAAGCTTTCCCGGGGGCACTGGAAATTGGTTGCGTGGCAAGGCCGGGTTCTGGTTTTTTGAGGGACACAAGTGACGTAGATTTGCCTGAAACTGCCCCTCAACCAATCACAACCGGAGATTTGACAACTGGAACTTTGGCCCACATGGCGGATTATGCCTTACGTATCCTAAAAAGGGACACACGCATAACGAAAATGATGAACGATGACGATTACTGGTTGGCCTGCCTCCTTGATCCACGCTATAAAGGCAAATTGCAAAATATTATGCCACATGAGAACTTGGAACTAATATTAGCAACCAAACAATCAACTCTTGTTGACCGTTTGCTTCAGGCATTCCCAGCACACAGCGCACGTGATCGTTATCACACGAGCTCCAGGGGGCAGCAGATTAGTAGTGTTAGGGGTGCACACATCAGAAGTGGCGTTGGACAAAGGGGTTTTCTGACCAGGTTGTGGAGTGATTTTGCTATGACCGCAGACAGGACACGTACTGCTGCATCAATTGAAAGTGACAGGAGACAACATTTGTCCAGTATGGTTACTAACTATTTTTCATCCCTTATCGATGTTCTCCCTCAACCGTCATTCCCATTTGATTACTGGGCCTCAAAATTAGACACCTGGCCAGAATTGGCAGAATATGCATTGCAGGAGCTTGCTTGCCCGGCAGCAAGTGTCCTATCAGAAAGAGTATTCAGTGCTGCAGGTTCAATATTAACCGAAAAAAGGACTCGTCTGGCTACCCAAAATGTTGACGATCTAACATTCATTAAAATGAACCACAACTGGATTTCAAAATCTTTTGCCCCACCTTGCCCGGCCGACACCTAGCTTTCCTATGAAAAGCTCTTGCCTGTGGACTACTGTGAATTACTTTTCTAATATCTAATTTTCTGCAGCTGATTGTCCGGCATATGACATGTTTACACCTCCCTAAATGGCCAAACTCACCACACGGGGCCGTGGTATCGCGACTTGGCGCAAGCACCCGTGAGACAGCTGTTTGCCTGAAGAGGTGGGTGTGCTCGCTTTTGGTCGACGGCATTGGTACTGGGTCCCTCATAGTACAATAAAGTGTCTCTGGCGGTGGTGGTGCGCACCCAACGTCAGACACACTGTTGTAACATGAGGGGCCCTGGGCCTGTACCGCCGGCCACAAGAGAGTTCACCCACCCCCAGGTCAAACATTGCTCTACCACTTCCACAGTTATCTCTCACACTTCCACCAATGTTTAGTCTATGCGCTGACATCCTTCCATACCTGCCACTGACAATACCATTGTGTTGACATGTATGATGGTACATAACATAGTCAGGGGCAGTGTCCTCTATTTACCACAGTAAATACTTTGCGCTAAATTAGTAGGTCTGAAACAACGCAGAGGATCCCACCCCTGAACCTAATGATTGCACCCTTTAGTGTCTTTGTTTTAATGTGAGACATTCACATTTATTTGTTGTTTTTTGACTACTAACTGGCAGACACTCATTACAATCGGCCTCCGTTGACCACACCACTGCTGCCAGTGTACCCCTGGAACCTATTTTACAGTGCCTACAGCCAGCCCATTTTATTATGTTAGGCCTTCGAAGCCTGTCTGCGGTCCTTCCTTCCACTAGGCCTCCACTGACCAGACCACTGCTGCCCGTGTACCCCTGGAACCTATTTTACAGTGCCTACAGCCAGCCCATTTTATTATGTTAGGCCTTCGAAGCCTGTCTGCGGTCCCTCCTTCCACTAGGCCTCCACTGACCAGACCACTGCTGCCCGTGTACCCCTGGAACCTATTTTACAGTGCCTACAGCCAGCCCATTTTATTATGTTAGGCCTTCGAAGCCTGTCTGCGGTCCCTCCTTCCACTAGGCCTCCACTGACCAGACCACTGCTGCCCGTGTACCCCTGGAACCTATTTTACAGTGCCTACAGCCAGCCCATTTTATTATGTTAGGCCTTCGAAGCCTGTCTGCGGTCCCTCCTTCCACTAGGCCTCCACTGACCAGACCACTGCTGCCCGTGTACCCCTGGAACCTATTTTACAGTGCCTACAGCCAGCCCATTTTATTATGTTAGGCCTTCGAAGCCTGTCTGCGGTCCCTCCTTCCACTAGGCCTCCACTGACCAGACCACTGCTGCCCGTGTACCCCTGGAACCTATTTTACAGTGCCTACAGCCAGCCCATTTTATTATGTTAGGCCTTCGAAGCCTGTCTGCGGTCCCTTCTTCCACTAGGCCTCCACTGACCAGACCACTGCTGCCCGTGTACCCCTGGAACCAATTGTAAAGTGCCTACAGCCAGCCCATTTTATTATGTTAGGCTTTCGAAGCCTGTCTGCGGTCCCTCCTTCCACTAGGCCTCCAGTGACCAGACCACTGCTGCCCGTGTACCCCTGGAACCTATTTTACAGTGCCTACAGCCAGCCCATTTTATTATGTTAGGCCTTCGAAGCCTGTCTGCGGTCCCTCCTTCCACTAGGCCTCCACTGACCAGACCACTGCTGCCCGTGTACCCCTGGAACCAATTATAAAGTGCCTACAGCCAGCCCATTTTATCATGCTAGGCCTTCGAAGCCTGTCTGCGGTCCCTCCTTCCACTAGGCCTCCACTGACCAGACCACTGCTGCCCGTGTACCCCTGGAACCAATTATAAAGTGCCTACAGCCAGCCCATTTTATTATGTTAGGCCTTCGAAGCCTGTCTGCGGTCCCTCCTTCCACTAGGCCTCCACTGACCAGACCACTGCTGCCCGTGTACCCCTGGAACCTATTTTACAGTGCCTACAGCCAGCCCATTTTATTATGTTAGGCCTTTGAAGCCTGTCTGCGGTCCCTCCTTCCACTAGGCCTCCACTGACCAGACCACTGCTGCCCGTGTACCCCTGGAACCAATTATAAAGTGCCTACAGCCAGCCCATTTTATCATGTTAGGCCTTCGAAGCCTGTCTGCGGTCCCTCCTTCCACTAGGCCTCCACTGACCAGACCACTGCTGCCCGTGTACCCCTGGAACCAATTATAAAGTGCCTACAGCCAGCCCATTTTATTATGTTAGGCCTTTGAAGCCTGTCTGCGGTCCCTCCTTCCACTAGGCCTCCACTGACCAGACCACTGCTGCCCGTGTACCCCTGGAACCAATTATAAAGTGCCTACAGCCAGCCCATTTTATCATGTTAGGCCTTCGAAGCCTGTCTGCGGTCCCTCCTTCCACTAGGCCTTCACTGACCAGACCACTGCTGCCCGTGTACCCCTGGAACCAATTATAAAGTGCCTACAGCCAGCCCATTTTATCATGTTAGGCCTTCGAAGCCTGTCTGCGGTCCCTCCTTCCACTAGGCCTTCACTGACCAGACCACTGCTGCCCGTGTACCCCTGGAACCAATTATGAAGTGCCTACAGCCAGCCCATTTTATTATGTTAGGCCTTCGAAGCCTGTCTGCGGTCCCTCCTTCCACTAGGCCTCCACTGACCAAACCACTGCTGCCCGTGTACCCCTGGAACCAATTATAAAGTGCCTACAGCCAGCCCATTTTATCATGTTAGGCCTTCGAAGCCTGTCTGCGGTCCCTCCTTCCAGTAGGCCTCCACTGACCAGACCACTGCTGCCCGTGTACCCCTGGAACCAATTATAAAGTGCCTACAGCCAGCCCATTTTATTATGTTAGGCCTTCGAAGCCTGTCTGCGGTCCCTCCTTCCACTAGGCCTCCACTGACCAGACCACTGCTGCCCGTGTACCCCTGGAACCTATATTACAGTGCCTACAGCCAGCCCATTTTATCATGTTAGGCCTTCGAAGCCTGTCTGCGGTCCCTCCTTCCACTAGGCCTCCACTGACCAGACCACTGCTGCCCGTGTACCCCTGGAACCTATTTTACAGTGCCTACAGCCAGCCCATTTTATTATGTTAGGCCTTCGAAGCCTGTCTGCGGTCCCTTCTTCCACTAGGCCTCCACTGACCAGACCACTGCTGCCCGTGTACCCCTGGAACCAATTGTAAAGTGCCTACAGCCAGCCCATTTTATTATGTTAGGCCTTCGAAGCCTGTCTGCGGTCCCTCCTTCCACTAGGCCTCCACTGACCAGACCACTGCTGCCCGTGTACCCCTGGAACCTATTTTACAGTGCCTACAGCCAGCCCATTTTATTATGTTAGGCCTTCGAAGCCTGTCTGCGGTCCCTCCTTCCACTAGGCCTCCACTGACCAGACCACTGCTGCCCGTGTACCCCTGGAACCAATTATAAAGTGCCTACAGCCAGCCCATTTTATCATGTTAGGCCTTCGAAGCCTGTCTGCGGTCCCTCCTTCCACTAGGCCTTCACTGACCAGACCACTGCTGCCCGTGTACCCCTGGAACCAATTATAAAGTGCCTACAGCCAGCCCATTTTATCATGTTAGGCCTTCGAAGCCTGTCTGCGGTCCCTCCTTCCACTAGGCCTTCACTGACCAGACCACTGCTGCCCGTGTACCCCTGGAACCAATTATAAAGTGCCTACAGCCAGCCCATTTTATTATGTTAGGCCTTCGAAGCCTGTCTGCGGTCCCTCCTTCCACTAGGCCTCCACTGACCAAACCACTGCTGCCCGTGTACCCCTGGAACCAATTATAAAGTGCCTACAGCCAGCCCATTTTATCATGTTAGGCCTTCGAAGCCTGTCTGCGGTCCCTCCTTCCACTAGGCCTCCACTGACCAGACCACTGCTGCCCGTGTACCCCTGGAACCTATATTACAGTGCCTACAGCCAGCCCATTTTATCATGTTAGGCCTTCGAAGCCTGTCTGCGGTCCCTCCTTCCACTAGGCCTCCACTGACCAGACCACTGCTGCCCGTGTACCCCTGGAACCTATTTTACAGTGCCTACAGCCAGCCCATTTTATTATGTTAGGCCTTCGAAGCCTGTCTGCGGTCCCTTCTTCCACTAGGCCTCCACTGACCAGACCACTGCTGCCCGTGTACCCCTGGAACCAATTGTAAAGTGCCTACAGCCAGCCCATTTTATTATGTTAGGCCTTCGAAGCCTGTCTGCGGTCCCTCCTTCCACTAGGCCTCCACTGACCAGACCACTGCTGCCCGTGTACCCCTGGAACCTATTTTACAGTGCCTACAGCCAGCCCATTTTATTATGTTAGGCCTTCGAAGCCTGTCTGCGGTCCCTCCTTCCACTAGGCCTCCACTGACCAGACCACTGCTGCCCGTGTACCCCTGGAACCAATTATAAAGTGCCTACAGCCAGCCCATTTTATCATGCTAGGCCTTCGAAGCCTGTCTGCGGTCCCTCCTTCCACTAGGCCTCCACTGACCAGACCACTGCTGCCCGTGTACCCCTGGAACCAATTATAA
This sequence comes from Ranitomeya variabilis, assembly GCF_051348905.1. Lineage (NCBI taxonomy): Eukaryota > Metazoa > Chordata > Amphibia > Anura > Dendrobatidae > Ranitomeya > Ranitomeya variabilis. Next base: position 449,788,645 of record NC_135237.1, on the reverse strand, counting down.
AGTGCCTACAGCCAGCCCATTTTATTATGTTAGGCCTTCGAAGCCTGTCTGCGGTCCCTCCTTCCACTAGGCCTCCACTGACCAGACCACTGCTGCCCGTGTACCCCTGGAACCAATTATAAAGTGCCTACAGCCAGCCCATTTTATCATGTTAGGCCTTCGAAGCCTGTCTGCGGTCCCTCCTTCCACTAGGCCTCCACTGACCAGACCACTGCTGCCCGTGTACCCCTGGAACCAATTATCAAGTTTATAAGCGTGTCCCGAGGAACACTCCGGTATAAAACATCAGAAAATATAAAAATAAGTATTTTGCTTATAATAAAGAAAATACTGGAGAGATATCAAATGCATACATTTTAACATTAAAAACAAAAACACATACAACAAAAAACTGGTACAGTACCAAAATTGGCCACCAGCTACAAAAACTTTCTCCTGCAAGTAGTTAACTGAAAGGTTTTTTTCCATTGAAAACACAGATATGGCATCCACCGAGTGTTGTCCTGTCGCGTCTTCTTTATATTATTGCAAAGAAGCTGCAACTGAATAAAGCTGTGCTTCAACCTTCTGGTTTTCGGCCTATAGTATCAGATATTAAACTGCATTTGGCCTTCAACTTTGGTTACGGCCTACTAACGGTGTCTGCCCCTCCCTGGTGTTGCCCTCAACTGAATAAAGCTGTGCTTCAACCTTCTGGCTTTCGGCCTATAGTATCAGATATTAAACTGCATTTGGCCTTCAACTTTGGTTACGGCCTACTAACGGTGTCTGCCCCTCCCTGGTGTTGTCCTCAACTGAATAAAGCTGTGCTTCAATCTTGTGGCTTTCGGCCTATAGTATCAGATATTAAACTGCATTTGGCCTTCAACTTTGGTTACGGCCTACTAACGGTGTCTGCCCCTCCCTGGTGTTGTCCTCAACTGAATACAGCTGAGCTTCAACCTTCTGGCTCTCATTAAGTGTTTTTTAAAAAACAAAATGGTGGTTAGGGCCTACTAACGGTGTCTGCCCCTCCCTGGTCTTGCCCTCAACTGAATAAAGCTGAGCTTCAACCTTCTGGCTCTCATTAAGTGCTGTGTTTTTAAAAATTGGTGGTTAGGGCCTACTAACGGTGTCTGCCCCTCCCTGGTGTTGCCCTCAACTGAATAAAGCTGTGCTTCAACCTTGTGGCTTTCGGCCTATAGTATCAGATATTAAACTGCATTTGGCCTTCAACTTTGGTTACGGCCTACTAACGGTGTCTGCCCCTCCCTGGTGTTGTGCTCAACTGAATACAGCTGAGCTTCAACCTTCTGGTTCTCATTAAGTGTTTTTTAAAAAACAAAATGGTGGTTAGGGCCTACTAACGGTGTCTGCCCCTCCCTGGTGTTGCCCTCAACTGAATAAAGCTGAGCTTCAACCTTCTGGCTCTCATTAAGTGCTGTGTTTTTAAAAATTGGTGGTTAGGGCCTACTAACGGTGTCTGCCCCTGCCTGGTGTTGTCCTCCACTGAACAAAGCTGAGTTTCCACCTTCTGGCTCTTTTTTTTTTTTTTTAAATTGCTGGATGGGGCCTAATAGCTCTGTTTGCTCCTCCCTGGTGTTTGTCCTCAACTAAAAAAAGCTGAGCTTCAACCTTATGGCTTTCGGCCTATAGTATCAGATATTAAACTGCATTTGGCCTATTAGTGTGTTTGGGCCCTTAAAACAGTGTCTGCTGCTCCTGGGTTTGCTACTCCACTCAACAAAGCAATGCCGCCTGTTTAGTCCTGTTACCAATTTTGAACTGCATTTAGCCTACTTTATTCTTTGGCCCTATATCTGTTTCCTCCTCATCCTGCCCACTGCCCAGCCACTGCTACATGAGTCTGCTGGTACATTGACCTAGACCACTACATTCCCCTTGCACTCTACACAGCCAGAATCTGACCCTGCTGAAAGTCAGGTTCCCCTTCCCGCATGTTATACCACCTTACACAGGGACAAAGAGGAAGGTGCAGATGAAAGTGCAGGTTCCTTCATCAGGTGGGGGGGGCATACTCGTTGGCGACGTCACTGGCACATGGCCCCTCAGAGTACGCAAAAGTGTCGCTGCTGGTGGGAGGCGCCCCCGCCGTGCAAACACACCGCTGTACTTTGAGGGGCCCTGTGCCAGTGCCAATGCCAACGAGTGGGCCCCCCTGCTTGCTTAGGATCACAGCACTTGCAAACTTGACATACTTACCTCTCACTGCTCCACCGCCGTGACGTAGTCCATGTTTCCTGTGCCCACTAAAACCTTGAACCAGCCCTACCCCTCACAACTTTTGCCAAATCACCCCCAATTTCCAGTGCCCAACTATTATTATAAAGTTAATTTAGATTGACAAGCTTCAGAAAACAAGAATGGATGTTTTTGGCATTAAAATGGGCACTGTAGGTGTTTTCCTGGCCTCCACTTACTGCCGGCTATGCTTCCCCATTGACTTGCATTGGGTTTCGTGTTTCGGTCGATCCCCGACTTTTAGCGATAATCGGCCAACTTCACTCGACTCGACTCTGGACTAAGTCGGGTTTCACAAAACCCGACTCGATCTTAAAAAAATGAAAGTCGCTCAACCCTAGTCACCACACCTCATGTGGCAGCCTGTTCCACTCATTGATCACCCTCACTGTCAAAAAGTTTTTTCTAATATCTAATCTGTATTCTCCCTTTCAGTTTCATCTCATTGCTTCTTGTGTATATATGTGCTAACGAGAATAAAGGTAATCTACACTGTGATATCATATATTTGAAAACAGCTACTAAGTCTCCTATTCGCCTTTTTTTTTGCAAGCTATACATTCCCAGATACTTTAACCTTTCTTCATAGGACTTACTTTGCAGTCCACGCATCCTGGTAGCTCTTCTATGAGTAGGCTTCAATATTTCAATGTTTTTCTTAAAAATGTGGTGCCCAGAACTTAACACAGTATTACTGTTGAGGCCTGACTGAGGAGGCATAGAGGGGGATAATTACTTCACATAATCTAAACTATCCTTCTCATAATACATCCTAAAACTGTGTTTGTGTTTTTTGCTGCTGTATCACACTGTTATATGAGCCCCCAAAGCCTTCTATAAACCGTATGAGCCCCCACATAGCCACCTATACACAGCATCAGTCCCCACATAGCCTCATATTTATAGTATGAACCCTAACATAGGCACCTATATACAATATAATCCACAACATAGCCTCCTATATTCAGTATGAGCCTCCACATAGCCTGCTATATACAGTATGAGCTCCCGCATACCCTCACATATATAGTATGAGCCCTCGCAAAGCCCTTATACACAGTATGAGCCTCCACATAGCTAACTATATACAGTATAATCAATCACATAGGATCCTATATACAGTATGAGCCTGCACATAGCCTCCTATATACAGCATGAGCCCACACATAACCTGCTATATACAGCATGAGCACCCACATAGCCTCCTATATACAGTATGAGCCCCCACAAAGCCTTGTACTGTATATACAGTATGAGCCCTCACATAGACTCACATAGCTATCTATATACATGGGTATCATCATATCTGTCCAGTCCTATTTCATGATTTTTATTTTTTTAAAATTCTGTGGAAGCATGGTTGAAAAGCAATGTCTGACTTTCATTTGTTCATTTTCAGATTCAAGTTATTTCTGTGACCATTGTGGGTTTTTCTGTCACTAAACAATGGGTACCAACAATTGTGACCACGTGTGTATACAGTATTAGGGTACCGTCACACAGTGAAATTTCCATCGCTACGACGGTACGATTCATGACGTTCTAGCGATATCGTTACGATATCGCAGTGTCTGACACGCAGCAGCGATCAGGGACCCTGCTGAGAATCGTACGTCGTAGCACATCGTTTGGAACTTTCTTTCGTCGCTTGATCACCCGCTGACATCGCTGGATCGTTGTGTGTGACAGCGATCCAGCGATGTGTTCGCTTGTAACCAGGGTAAACATCAGGTAACTAAGCGCAGGGCCGCGCTTAGTAACCCGATGTTTACCCTGGTTACAAGCGTAAACGTAAAAAAAACAAACAGTACATACTTACATTCCGGTGTCTGTCCTCCGGCATCTCAGCTTCTCTGCACTGTGTGAGCGCCTGCCGGCCGGAAAGCGAGCACAGCGGTGACGCGGTGACGTCACCGCTGTGCTTTCCGGCTATGGCGCTTACACAGTGGAGAGAAGCAGAACGCCGGAGGACTGACACCGGAATGTAAGTATGTACTGTTTGTTTTTTTAACGTTTACGCTTGTAACCAGGGTAAACATCGGGTTACTAAGCGCGGCCCTGCGCTTAGTAACCCGATGTTTACCCTGGTTACCCGGGGACTTCGGCATCGCTCCAGCGCCGTGATTGCAAAGTGTGGCCGCAGTCTACGACGCTGGAGCGATATTCATACGACGCTGCGACGTCACGAATCGTGCCGTCGCAGCGATGGAAATTTCACTGTGTGACGGTACCCTTAGCCCACACATAACTTCCTATTTACAGCATGAACCCTCACTTTGCCTCCTTTATACAGTATGAGCCCTCACATAGACTCCAATAATCAGTATGAGCCCACACATTGCCTCTTATATACAGTATGAGCCCCCACATAAGCCTCTGTGTACAGTATGATCCTGCATATACCCTCATATATACGTATGAGGTGCCAAAGAGCCTCCTATATATAGTATGAGACCTCACATAGGCTTCTATATACAGTATTAGCCTGCACATAGGCTCCTATAAACAATATGAACCCGCACATAAACTCCTATACACAGCATGAGCCCATATATAGCCTCCTATATACAGCATGAGCCATCACATAGGCTCCTATATACAGTAGGAGCCCGCACATAAACTCCCATACACAAAATGAGCCCACACATAGCCTCCAATATACAATATGAGCCCCCACATAGCCTCCTTTATACAGTATGAGCAATCACATAGTATCCTATATACAGCATGAGCCCACACATTGCCTCCTATATACAGCATGAGCCCACACATAGCCTCCTATATACAGCATAAGCCATCAAATATCAAATAGGCTCCTATATACAGTATGAGCCTGCACATAAACTCTTATACACAGCATGAGCCCACACATTGCCTCCAATATACAGTATGAGCCTCACATAGCCTACTATATACAGTATGAGCCCCCATAGAACCTTCTATATACAGTATGAACCCCCTCCTAGCTTCCTATATACAGTATGAGCAATCAAATGGAATCCTATATATAGTATGAGCCTGCACAAAGGCTCTTTTAAACAGTATGAGATGGCACATAGCCTCCTTTATACGGCATGAGCCCACACATATCCTCTCATATACTGCATGAGCTCACACTTTGCCTCCTATATACAGTATGAGCGCAAACAGTGCCCCTTTTATAGAGTATGAGCCTACCCATAGCCTCCTATATACAGTATAAACCATTGCATATACTCTTATATACAGTATGAGCCCCACATAGCCTCCTATACACAGCACGAGCCATCACATAGAAGTTTACATACAGTCTGAGTTTTCACATAACCCTCTACTTACAGTATGAGCCCCAACATAGCCTCATATAAAAAGTATGAGCCCCCACATAGGCTCCTATATACAGTATGGGCCCTCACATAGACTCTTATATACAGTTTGAACCTAAACATAGCCTCCTACATACAGTATGAACCATCACACAGGCTCCTATATTCAGTATGAGCCCACACATTGCTCCTATATACAGTATATGTCCTCACATAGCATCCTATATACAGTATGTGCCTCCACATAGCCTCCTATATACAGTATAAGCTTCCACTTAGCCTCCTATGTACAGCATGGGCCCCACATCGCCCTGAATATACAGTATTGGCACTCACATAACCCCCTATATACAGTATGAGCCCTCACATAGCCCCTTATATACAGTATGATCCCTCACATACCTGTTATGATCCTAGTGGCTCAGGATCACAAATCTAACCAGCTAAGTAGAAAATAATAGGACGAGCTCTGGGGATGTGGTAACTGGACTAACCGCAAACCTGATCCTAACCGCACACACTATAGGCAGCCGTGGAACGTTTTCTGAAATCCTAGACGTCTCTTCACGGCCTGAGAAACTGACTACCCCTAAAGAGAAAGTAAAGACCTCACTTGCCTCAGAGAAATCCCCCAGAGATATAGATGCCCCCCACAAATAATAACGGTGAGTTAAGAGGAAAAGACAAACGCAGAGATGAAACAGGTTAAGCAAATGAGGCCCGCTAACACTAGATAGCAGAAAATAGCAAGGGATCTGTGCGGTCAGTAAAAAACCCTATGCAAAAATATCCACGCAGAGAATGCGAGAACCCCCACACCAACTAACGATGTGGGGGGAGCAACTCAGCACCCCAGAGCACCAGCAAGCAGGGAAATCACATATTAGCAAGCTGGACAAAAACTAATCATATACTAGGAAACATCTTGAACACAGATGAGCAAAAATAAGCAAACAGAACTTAGCTTCTCTTGGAGAGACTGATAACGGATGTAGACAGGAGCAATCAGAATAGCACTGAATACAACGGCAACAGGCAAGGAATGAAGGACCAGGTGGATTAAATAGGAAACCTAACTAGCAGATGACGAGACAGCTGATCCTGCCAGAAACCTGCAAAATAACAAAAAGAGCCACCAGGAGGAGCCCAAAGAGAGAACTCACACAGTACCACTCATGACCACAGGAGGGAGCCCGGAAACAGAGTTCACAACAGTACCCCCCCTTGAGGAGGGGTCACCGAACCCTCACCAGAACCCCCAGGGCGATCAGGGTGAGCCACATGGAAGGCACGAACCAAATCGGCCACATGAACATCAGAGGCGACAACCCAGGAATTATCCTCCTGACCATAGCCCTTCCACTTAACCAAATACTGAAGTCTCCGTCTTGAAATACGAGAATCCAAGATCTTCTCCACCACGTATTCCAATTCTCCCTCAACCAGCATCGGAGCAGGAGGCTCAACAGAAGGAACCACAGGCACCACATACCTCCGCAACAAAGACCTATGGAACACATTATGGATGGTAAACGATGCCGGGAGGTCCAAGCGAAATGACACAGGGTTGAGGATTTCCAAAATTTTATAAGGACCGATAAAACGAGGTTTAAACTTAGGAGAAGAAACCTTCATAGGAACATAACGAGAAGACAACCACACCAACTAACGATGTGGGGGGAGCAACTCAGCACCCCAGAGCACCAGCAAGCAGGGAAATCACATATTAGCAAGCTGGACAAAAACTAATCATATACTAGGAAACATCTTGAACACAGATGAGCAAAAATAAGCAAACAGAACTTAGCTTCTCTTGGAGAGACTGATAACGGATGTAGACAGGAGCAATCAGAATAGCACTGAATACAACGGCAACAGGCAAGGAATGAAGGACCAGGTGGATTAAATAGGAAACCTAACTAGCAGATGACGAGACAGCTGATCCTGCCAGAAACCTGCAAAATAACAAAAAGAGCCACCAGGAGGAGCCCAAAGAGAGAACTCACACAGTACCACTCATGACCACAGGAGGGAGCCCGGAAACAGAGTTCACAACACATACCCTCCTATATAAAGTATGATCCTCACATAGGCCTCTATATACAGTATGAGCCTAAACATAGCATCCTATATACATTATAAACCTCCACATAGCCTCCTCTATGCAGTATGAGTCTCCACAAAGCCTCCTACATACAGCATGAGCCCCACATATCCCCCTATATACAGTATGAACTGTTGTGAATTCTGCTCTTGGGTTCCCTCCGGTGGTTGTTGGTAGTAATGCAGTTGTCCCTGGGTTGCAATCCTGGGCAGGTGTCCCTGCTGATTGCAGCTCTGACTGGGATATTTAGGTGTGCAGGATTCATTAGCCCTTGCCAGTTGTCCATTGTTCTTGGAGGTTTTGCATCTCTGTCTGGTTCCTCCTGCCCTGCTGCCAAATCAGCAAAGATAAGTGTCTGGTTTTGTTTCTACAGCACACATGCTGTGTGCTTTACAATTCTGCAATATCTGCTGTGGATATTTTTAGGGTTTTAATACTGACCGCTTAGTATTCTGTCCTATCCTTTCCTATTTAGCCTCGTTTGCTAAATCCTGATTTCTGCCTGCGTGTGTCTTTCCTCTAATACTCACAGTCAATATTTGTGGGGGGCTGCCTATCCTTTGGGGTTCTGCTCTGAGGCAAGATAGAATTCCCATTTCCATCTAAAGGGGTATTTAGTCCTCCGGCTGTGTCGAGGTGTCTAGGATGTGTTAGGTACACCCCACGGCTACTTCTAGTTGCTGTGACAGTTTAGGGTTTGCGGTCAGTACAGGTTCCACCTACTCCTGAGAAAGTCTCATGCGGCTCCAAGGTCACCGGATCATAACAGTACAACTGGCCAACAATGAGTTAAATGCATCTCAGAAGAAGGGAAGAAAGAGCCATTTTTTTTCTGTAGCCTGCTTTGTCTTTTCTTCCCTCTTTTTCTCTGGGTGGCTGAGGAGTCTTGTGCTAGCATGGATGTTCAGGGATTAGCTTCTCGTGTAGACCAGCTTGCTGCTAGGGTACAGGGTATTTCTGATTATATTGTTCAGACTCCAGTTTTAGAGCCTAAGATCCCTACTCCTGATTTGTTTTTTGGGGACAGGTCCAAATTTTTGAGTTTTAAAAACAACTGTAAACTGTTTTTTGCTCTGAGACCTCGATCCTCTGGTGATTCCATTCAGCAGGTTAAAATTGTCATCTCCCTGCTGCGTGGTGATCCTCAGGATTGGGCATTTTCCCTGGAATCTGGGAATCCGGCCTTGCTTAATGTAGACACCTTTTTTCAGGCTTTAGGTTTATTATATGATGAACCAAATTCTGTGGATCAAGCGGAGAAGATCTTGTTGGTCCTGTCTCAGGGTCAAGAAGCGGCAGAATTGTATTGTCAGAAATTTAGAAAATGGTCTGTGTTGACTAAATGGAATGATGATGCTTTGGCGGCAATTTTCAGAAAGGGTCTTTCTGAATCCGTTAAAGATGTTATGGTGGGGTTTCCCACGCCTTTCGGTCTGAGTGATTCTATGTCTCTGGCCATTCAGATTGATCGGCCTTTGCGGGAGCGCAGAACTGTGCGCGCTGTGGCGTTGTCCTCAGAGCAGATGCCTGAGTCAATGCAGTGTGATAGGATTCTGTCTAGAACAGAACAACAGGGATTCAGACGTCAGAATAGGTTGTGATTTTATTGTGGCGATGCTTCTCATGTCATTTCAGTCTTCCCTAGGCGTACAAAGAGGATCGCTAGTTCATTTACCATCAGTACTGTACAACCTAAATTTTTATTATCTGTGTCCTTGATCTGCTCATTATCATCATTTTCTGTCATGGCGTTTGTGGATTCAGGCGCCACCTTGAACTTAATGGACTTTGAGTTTGCCAGGCGTTGTGGTTTTCCTTTGCAGTCTTTGCAGAGCCCTATTCCTTTAAGGGGCATTGATGCTACACCTTTGGCTAAAAATAAGCCCCAGTTCTGGACAAAGGTGAAATTGTGCATGGCGCCAGCCCATCAGGAAGATTGTCGATTTCTGGTGTTGCATAATTTACATGATGCTATCGTGCTGGGTTTTCCATAGTTGCAGGCACATAATCCTGTGTTGGATTGGAAATCTATGTCTGTGACTAGTTGGGGATGTCAGGGGGTTCATAATGATGTTCCTTTGATGTCAATCTCCTCTTCTTCCACTTCTGAAATTCCAGAGTTTTTGTCTGATTTTCAGGATGTATTCGATGAGCCCAAGTCCAGTTTCCTTCCACCGCATAGGGACTGTGATTGTGCGATTGACTTGATTCCAGGCTGTAAGTTTCCTAAGGGCCGACTTTTCAACCTGTCTGTGCCTGAACATACCGCCATGCGGAGTTATGTTAAGGAGTCTTTCGAGAAAGGACATATTCGGCCATCTTCTTCACCGTTGGGAGCAGGATTTTTTTTTTGTTGCTAAGAAGGATGGCTCCTTGAGACCCTGTATTGATTATTGCCTCTTGAATAAGATCACGGTCAAGTTTCAATACCCTTTACCTCTGCTTTCCGATTTGTTTGCTAGGATTAAGGGGGCTAGTTGGTTTACTAAGATTGACCTTCGGGGGGCATATAATCTTGTTCGTATTAAGCAGGGTGATGAATGGAAAACTGCGTTTAATATGCCCGAAGGCCATTTTGAATACCTTGTGATGCCATTCGGGCTCTCTAATGCTCCATCTGTTTTTCAGTCCTTCATGCACGATATCTTCCGGACTTATCTTGATAAATTCATGATTGTATATTTGGATGACATTTTAATTTTTTCCGATGATTGGGAGTCTCATGTGAAACAGGTCAGGATGGTATTTCAGATCCTTCGTGATAATGCTTTGTTTTTGAAGGGGTCTAAGTGTCTCTTTGGAGTGCAGAAGGTTTCTTTTTTGGGCTTTATTTTTTCTCCCTCATCTATAGAGATGGATCCGGTTAAGGTTCAGGCCATTCATGATTGGATTCAACCCACATCTGTGAAGAGCCTTCAGAAATTTTTGGGCTTTGCTAATTTTTATCGCCGTTTCATTGCTAACTTCTCCAGTGTGGTTAAACCCTTGACCGATTTGACGAAGAAAGGCGCTGATGTGACGAATTGGTCCTCTGCGGCTGTCTCTGCCTTTCAGGAGCTTAAACGCCGATTTACTTCTGCCCCGGTGTTGCGTCAACCAGATGTTTCTCTTCCGTTTCAGGTTGAGGTTGACGCTTCTGAGATTGGGGCAGGGGCCATTTTGTCTCAGAGGGATCCTGTTGGTTCCTTGATGAAACCTTGTGCCTTCTTTTCCCGTAAGTTTTCGCCCGCTGAATGCAATTATGATGTCGGCAATCGAGAGTTGTTGGCTATGAAGTGGGCGTTTGAGTAGTGGCAACATTGGCTCGAGGGAGCTAAGCACCGTATTGTGGTCTTGACCGAACATAAAAATCTGATTTACCTCGAGTCTGCCAGGCGGCTGAATCCTAGACAGGTTCGATGGTCCTTGTTTTTTTCCCGTTTTGATTTCGTGGTCTCGTATCTTCCGGGTTCTAAGAATATTAAGGCTGATACCCTCTCTAGGAATTTTTTTGCCTGATTCTCCTGAGGTCCTTGAACCGGTCGGCATTCTGAAAGAAGGGGTGGTTCTTTCTGCCATTTCCCCTGATTTACGATGGGTTCTTCAGGAATTTCAGGCTGACAAACCTGACCGCTGTCCAGTGGGGAAACTGTTTGTTCCTGATAGATGGACTAGTAGAGTGATTTCTGAGGTTCATTGTTCTGTGTTGGCTGGCCCTCCTGGTATTTTTGGTACCAGAGATTTGGTTGGTAGGTCCTTTTGGTGGCCTTCTTTGTCGCGTGATGTGCGTTCTTTTGTGCAGTCCTGTGGGACTTGTGCGCGGGCCAAGCCTTGTTGTTCCCATGCTAGTGGGCTGCTTTTGCCTTTGCTGGTCCCTGAGAGGCCCTGGATGCATATTTCTATGGATTTTATTTCTGATCTTTCGGTTTCCCAGAAGATGTCTGTCGTCTGGGTTGTTTGTGACTGGTTCTCTAAGATGGTCCATTTGGTGCCTTTGCCTAAATTGCCTTCCTCTTCTGAGCTTGTGGTTCGTTTGCATGGTATTCCGGAGAATATTGTGTCCGACAGAGGGTCCCAGTTGGTTTCTCGGTTTTGTCGGGCCTTTTGTGCTAAGCTGGGCATTGATTTGTCTTTTTCTTCCGCATTTCATCCTCAGACAAATAGCCAGACCGAGCGAACTAATCAGACTTTAGAAACTTATCTGAGATGCTTTGTGTCTGCTGATCAGGATGATTGGGTGGCTTTCTTGCCATTGGCCGAGTTTGCCCTTAATAATCGGGCTAGTTCGGCTACCTTGGTTTCGCCCTTCTTTTGTAATTTTGGTTTTCATCCTCGTTTTTCTTCAGGGCAGGTTGAGCCTTCTGACTGTCCTGGTATGGATTCTGTGGTTGACAGGTTGCAGCAGATTTGGGCACATGTGGTGGATAATTTGGTATTGTCTCAGGAGGAGGCTCAACATTTTGCTAACCGTCGTCGGTGTGTTGGTTCCCGGCTTCGGGTTGGGGATCTGGTCTGGTTGTCTTCCCGTCATGTTCCTATGAAGGTTTCTTCCCCTAAGTTTAAGCCTCGCTTTATTGGTCCTTATAGGATTTCTGAGATTATTAATCCGGTGTCTTTTCGATTGGCCCTTCCGGCTTCTTTTGCTATCCATAATGTCTTCCATAGATCTTTATTGCGGAAATATGTGGTGCCCGTTGTTCCCTCTGTTGATCCTCCGGCCCCTGTGTTGGTTGATGGGGAGTTGGAGTATGTGGTTGAGAAGATTTTGGATTCTCGCTTTTCGAGGCGGAGGCTTCAGTACCTTGTTAAATGGAAGGGTTATGGCCAGGAGGATAATTCTTGGGTTTTTGCCTCTGATGTCCATGCTGCTGATTTGGTCCGTGCCTTTCATCTGGCTCGTCCTGATCGGCCTGGGGGCTCTGGTGAGTGTTCGGTGACCCCTCTTCAAGGGGGGGTACTGTTGTGAATTCTGCTCTTTGGTTCCCTCCGGTGGTTGTTGGTAGTAATGCAGTTGTTCCTGGGTTGCAATCCTGGGCAGGTGTCCCTGCTGATTGCAGCTCTGACTGGGATATTTAGGTGTGCAGGATTCATTAGCCCTTGCCAGTTGTCCATTGTTCTTGGAGGTTTTGCATCTCTGTCTGGTTCCTCCTGCCCTGCTGCCAAATCAGCAGAGATAAGTGTCTGGTTTTGTTTCTACAGCACACATGCTGTGTGCGTTACAATTCAGTGCTATTCAATGTTTTTTCTTGTCCAGCTTAGACTGTGTTTGGATATTTTAGTCAAGTTGGATTCTCAGGAGATGCAGATATACATTCCATGTCTTTAGTTAGATGGTGGAATTTTTGTATTATCTGCTGTGGATATTTTTAGGGTTTTAATACTGACCGCTTAGTATTCTGTCCTATCCTTTCCTATTTAGCTAGCGTGGCCTCTTTTGCTAAATCCTGATTTCTGCCTGCGTGTGTCTTTCCTCTAATACTCACAGTCAATATTTGTGGGGGGCTGCCTATCCTTTGGGGTTCTGCTCTGAGGCAAGATAGAATTCCCATTTCCATCTATAGGGGTATTTAGTCCTCCGGCTGTGTCGAGGTGTCTAGGATGTGTTAGGTACACCCCACGGCTACTTCTAGTTGCTGTGACAGTTTAGGGTTTGCGGTCAGTACAGGTTCCACCTACTCCTGAGAAAGTCTCATGCGGCTCCAAGGTCACCAGATCATAACAATGAACCCTCACATAGCCCCCTATATGCAGTATGAGCCCTCACATAGGCTCCTATATACAGTATGATCCCTCACAAAAACCCCTATATATTATGAGACCCTACATAACTCTCACTATATATAGTATGAACCCCACATAGCCTCCTACATACAGCATGAGCCCCACATATCCCCTATATACAGTATGAACCCTCACATAGCCCCTGTATGCAGTATGAGCTCTCACATAGGTTCCTATATACAGTACGAGTCTTCACATAAAACCTTATATATATTATGAGACCCTACATAACTCTCTCTATATAGCAACCTTTATACAGTGCAAGCCCTCCTATAGCCCATATCTATAGGCACACATCCTGTACACATGATAATAGTTCATGAAAAAGAAGGTGGCACTCACCATTTCTGTTGGAATTCAAGGTATTCCAAACCAAACTCACCTAACTACTCTTTTATAGGCCATTCTTTGTGCACTGTGGCACACTTATGCTTGAACAGACATGGGCTTTCCCCAAACTGTTGGAATTTTGCAAATTGTCCAAAATGTCTTAGTATCTTGAAGGATGTCCCTTCAGTGGAAGTAAGGGACCAAAATCAACCCATGAAAAACAACCCTATAACATCATTCTTTATCCACCAAAATTTACATTTGGCATAATAGTAACTCTAATACAAACATTTTTTAAAAAGTTTTAGCTTTTTGACAGGACTTGGTAATGAAAACATGCCAAAAAAATTATTATTTTTCATCCTTTACATCACTGCATACATCTCAAACAGTATGTCAACATGAAATGATATCCAAGAAAATAGATTGCATCAATTATTTCGGAAAGAGATGTTCTGAAAACCACAAACCATACATCAGCTTTACATCCGAGTTTGACACTAGCAGCAAAGGGCCTCTGTGCAGAGACTACCGTTTCCACTCTGTGCCTCTCATGCACACATGTTTAATTCTTTTGTGTGTATTGGAATAACACAAAGAAACTGAGAAAAAAAGGTATTTTGGACATCATTTCACACAAAACCCTGTTATGGTTCTCAATGGCAAGAGAACATAGCCCAGCAAACATGAGTACTAGCTCTTGGAAGGATGGAAACTAAACTGACCATGAACTAAACCTGCCGCACAACTAACAGTAGCCGGGTAGCGTTGCCTACGTTTTTATCCCTAGACGCCCAGCGCCGGCCGGAGGACTAACTAATCCTGGCAGAGGAAAATATAGTCCTGGCTCACCTCTAGAGAAATTTCCCCGATAGGCAGACAGAGGCCCCCACATATATTGGCGGTGATTTTAGATGAAATGACAAACGTAGTATGAAAATAGGTTTAGCAAAATTGAGGTCCGCTTACTAGATAGCAGGAAGACAGAAAGGGCACTTTCATGGTCAGCTGAAAACCCTATCAAAATACCATCCTGAAATTACTTTAAGACTCTAGTATTAACTCATAACATCAGAGTGGCAATTTCAGATCACAAGAGCTTTCCAGACACAGAAACGAAACTACAGCTGTGAACTGGAACAAAATGCAAAAACAAACGAGGACTAAAGTCCAACTTAGCTGGGAGTTGTCTAGCAGCAGGAACATGCACAGAAAGGCTTCTGATTACAATGTTGACCGGCATGGAAGTGACAGAGGAGCAAGGTTAAATAGCGACTCCCACATCCTGATGGAAACAGGTGAACAGAGGGGATGATGCACACCAGTTCAATTCCACCAGTGGCCACCGGGGGAGCCCAAAATCCAATTTCACAACAGTACCCCCCCCCTCAAGGAGGGGGCACCGAACCCTCACCAGAACCACCAGGGCGATCAGGATGAGCCCTATGAAAGGCACGGACCAGATCGGAGGCATGAACATCAGAGGCAGTCACCCAAGAATTATCCTCCTGACCGTATCCCTTCCATTTGACCAGATACTGGAGTTTCCGTCTGGAAACACGGGAGTCCAAGATTTTTTCCACAACGTACTCCAACTCGCCCTCAACCAACACCGGAGCAGGAGGCTCAACGGAAGGCACAACCGGTACCTCATACCTGCGCAACAATGACCGATGAAAAACATTATGAATAGAAAAAGATGCAGGGAGGTCCAAACGGAAGGACACAGGGTTAAGAATCTCCAATATCTTGTACGGGCCGATGAACCGAGGCTTAAACTTAGGAGAAGAAACCCTCATAGGGACAAAACGAGAAGACAACCACACCAAGTCCCCAACACAAAGCCGAGGACCAACCCGACGCCGGCGGTTGGCAAAAAGCTGAGTCTTCTCCTGGGACAACTTCAAATTGTCCACTACCTGCCCCCAAATCTGATGCAACCTCTCCACCACAGCATCCACTCCAGGACAATCCGAAGATTCCACCTGACCAGAAGAAAATCGAGGATGAAACCCCGAATTACAGAAAAAAGGAGACACCAAGGTGGCAGAGCTGGCCCGATTATTGAGGGCAAACTCCGCTAAAGGCAAAAAAGCAACCCAATCATCCTGATCTGCAGACACAAAACACCTCAAATATGTCTCCAAGGTCTGATTCGTCCGCTCGGTCTGGCCATTTGTCTGAGGATGGAAAGCAGATGAGAAAGACAAATCTATGCCCATCCTAGCACAGAATGCTCGCCAAAATCTAGACACGAATTGGGTTCCTCTGTCAGAAACGATATTCTCCGGAATACCATGCAAACGGACCACATTTTGAAAAAACAGAGGAACCAACTCGGAAGAAGAAGGCAACTTAGGCAGGGGAACCAAATGGACCATCTTAGAGAAACGGTCACACACCACCCAGATGACAGACATCTTCTGAGAAACAGGAAGATCCGAAATAAAATCCATCGAGATGTGCGTCCAGGGCCTCTTCGGGATAGGCAAGGGCAACAACAATCCACTAGCCCGAGAACAACAAGGCTTGGCCCGAGCACAAACGTCACAAGACTGCACAAAGCCTCGCACATCTCGAGACAGGGAAGGCCACCAGAAGGACCTTGCCACCAAATCCCTGGTACCAAAGATTCCAGGATGACCTGTCAATGCAGAAGAATGAACCTCAGAAATGACTTTACTGGTCCAATCATCAGGAACAAACAGTCTACCAGGTGGGCAACGATCAGGTCTATCCGCCTGAAACTCCTGCAAGGCCCGCCGCAGGTCTGGAGAAACGGCAGACAATATCACTCCATCCTTAAGGATACCTGTAGGTTCAGAGTTACCAGGGGAGTCAGGCTCAAAACTCCTAGAAAGGGCATCCGCCTTAACATTCTTAGAACCCGGCAGGTAGGACACCACAAAATTAAACCGAGAGAAAAACAACGACCAGCGCGCCTGTCTAGGATTCAGGCGTCTGGCGGACTCAAGATAAATTAGATTTTTGTGGTCAGTCAATACCACCACCTGATGTCTAGCCCCCTCAAGCCAATGACGCCACTCCTCAAAAGCCCACTTCATGGCCAAAAGCTCCCGATTCCCAACATCATAATTCCGCTCGGCGGGCGAAAATTTACGCGAGAAAAAGGCACAAGGTCTCATCACGGAACAATCGGAACTTCTCTGCGACAAAACTGCCCCAGCTCCGATTTCAGAAGCGTCGACCTCAACCTGAAAAGGAAGAGCAACATCAGGCTGACGCAACACAGGGGCGGAAGAAAAGCGGCGCTTAAGCTCCCGAAAGGCCTCCACAGCAGCAGGGGACCAATCAGCAACATCAGCACCCTTCTTAGTCAAATCAGTCAATGGTTTAACAACATCAGAAAAACCAGCAATAAATCGACGATAAAAGTTAGCAAAGCCCAAAAATTTCTGAAGACTCTTAAGAGAAGAGGGTTGCGTCCAATCACAAATAGCCTGAACCTTGACAGGATCCATCTCGATGGAAGAGGGGGAAAAAATATATCCCAAAAAGGAAATCTTTTGAACCCCAAAAACGCACTTAGAACCCTTCACACACAAGGAATTAGACCGCAAAACCTGAAAAACCCTCCTGACCTGCTGGACATGAGAGTCCCAGTCATCCGAAAAAATCAAAATATCATCCAGATACACAATCATAAATTTATCCAAATAATCACGGAAAATGTCATGCATAAAGGACTGAAAGACTGAAGGGGCATTTGAAAGACCAAAAGGCATCACCAAATACTCAAAGTGGCCCTCGGGCGTATTAAATGCGGTCTTCCACTCATCCCCCTGCTTAATTCGCACCAAATTATACGCCCCACGGAGATCTATCTTAGAGAACCACTTGGCCCCCTTTATGCGAGCAAACAAATCAGTCAGCAGTGGCAACGGATATTGATATTTAACCGTGATTTTATTCAAAAGCCGATAATCAATACACGGTCTCAAAGAGCCATCTTTCTTAGCCACAAAGAAAAAACCGGCTCCTAAGGGAGATGACGAAGGACGAATATGTCCCTTTTCCAGGGACTCCTTTATATATTCTCGCATAGCAGCATGTTCAGGCACAGACAGATTAAATAAACGACCCTTAGGGTATTTACTACCCGGAATCAAATCTATGGCACAATCGCACTCCCGGTGCGGAGGTAATGAACCAAGCTTAGGTTCTTCAAAAACGTCACGATATTCAGTCAAGAATTCAGGAATCTCAGAGGGAATAGATGATGAAATGGAAACCACAGGTACGTCCCCATGCGTCCCCTTACATCCCCAGCTTAACACAGACATAGCTTTCCAGTCAAGGACTGGGTTATGAGATTGCAGCCATGGCAATCCAAGCACCAACACATCATGTAGGTTATACAGCACAAGAAAGCGAATAATCTCCTGATGATCCGGATTAATCCGCATAGTTACTTGTGTCCAGTATTGTGGTTTATTACTAGCCAATGGGGTGGAGTCAATCCCCTTCAGGGGTATAGGAGTTTCAAGAGGCTCCAAATCATACCCACAGCGTTTGGCAAAGGACCAATCCATAAGACTCAAAGCGGCGCCAGAGTCGACATAGGCATCCGCGGTAATAGATGATAAAGAACAAATCAGGGTCACAGATAGAATAAACTTAGACTGTAAAGTGCCAATTGAAACAGACTTATCAAGCTTCTTAGTACGCTTAGAGCATGCTGATATAACATGAGTTGAATCACCGCAATAGAAGCACAACCCATTTTTTCGTCTTAAATTCTGCCGTTCACTTCTGGACAGAATTCTATCACATTGCATATTCTCTGGCGTCTTCTCAGTAGACACCGCCAAATGGTGCACAGGTTTGCGCTCCCGCAGACGCCTATCGATCTGGATAGCCATTGTCATGGACTCATTCAGACCCGCAGGCACAGGGAACCCCACCATAACATCCTTAATGGCATCAGAGAGACCCTCTCTGAAATTCGCCGCCAGGGCGCACTCATTCCACTGAGTAAGCACAGCCCATTTACGGAATTTCTGGCAGTATATTTCAGCTTCGTCTTGCCCCTGAGATAGGGACATCAAGGCCTTTTCCGCCTGAAGCTCTAACTGAGGTTCCTCATAAAGCAACCCCAAGGCCAGAAAAAACGCATCCACATTGAGCAACGCAGGATCCCCTGGAGCCAATGCAAAAGCCCAATCCTGAGGGTCGCCCCGGAGCAAGGAAATCACAATCCTGACCTGCTGAGCAGGATCTCCAGCAGAGCGAGATTTCAGGGACAAAAACAACTTGCAATTATTTTTGAAATTTTGAAAGCAAGATCTATTCCCCGAGAAAAATTCAGGCAAAGGAATTCTAGGTTCAGATATAGGAACATGAACAACAAAATCTTGTAAATTTTGAACTTTCGTGGTGAGATTATTCAAACCTGCAGCTAAACTCTGAATATCCATTTTAAACAGGTGAACACAGAGCCATTCCAGGATTAGAAGGAGAGAGAGAGAGAGAAAGGCTGCAATATAGGCAGACTTGCAAGAGATTCAATTACAAGCACACTCAGAACTGAAGGGAAGGGAAAAAAAAAAAAATCTTCAGCAGACTTCTCTTTTCTCTCCTTTCTCTGTCAATTAATTTAACCCTTTGCGGCCGGTCAAACTGTTATGGTTCTCAATGGCAAGATAACATAGCCCAGCAAACATGAGTACTAGCTCTTGGAAGGATGGAAACTAAACTGACCATGAACTAAACCTGCCGCACAACTAACAGTAGCCGGGTAGCGTTGCCTACGTTTTTATCCCTAGACGCCCAGCGCCGGCCGGAGGACTAACTAATCCTGGCAGAGGAAAATATAGTCCTGGCTCACCTCTAGAGAAATTTCCCCGATAGGCAGACAGAGGCCCCCACATATATTGGCGGTGATTTTAGATGAAATGACAAACGTAGTATGAAAATAGGTTTAGCAAAATTGAGGTCCGCTTACTAGATAGCAGGAAGACAGAAAGGGCACTTTCATGGTCAGCTGAAAACCCTATCAAAATACCATCCTGAAATTACTTTAAGACTCTAGTATTAACTCATAACATCAGAGTGGCAATTTCAGATCACAAGAGCTTTCCAGACACAGAAACGAAACTACAGCTGTGAACTGGAACAAAATGCAAAAACAAACGAGGACTAAAGTCCAACTTAGCTGGGAGTTGTCTAGCAGCAGGAACATGCACAGAAAGGCTTCTGATTACAATGTTGACCGGCATGGAAGTGACAGAGGAGCAAGGTTAAATAGCGACTCCCACATCCTGATGGAAACAGGTGAACAGAGGGGATGATGCACACCAGTTCAATTCCACCAGTGGCCACCGGGGGAGCCCAAAATCCAATTTCACAACAAAACCCCAAATATTGGCTAGACAAAATTGTTAGAACCTTTCCAAAATTGTTAGAACCTTTCCAAAATTGTGGGTAAACAACTTTGTTTCAAGCATGTGATGCTTGTTCAAGCTCACCTATGGCAAGTAACTGGTGTGGGCAATATGAAAATCACATCTGAAACCAGATTAAAGGGGAGTAGTTGACAAAATCTTTGCATTGTGTCTGTGTGTGACTTTTTTGTAGCATTGAAAGACTTGCATTTATTTGCCCGAAAAATCGTTCTGAAAAAACTGCATACATGCTCTTCAGGATGTTTGGACATCACTGATCCTATTGAATTGGCAACTTTAAGGGATCTTGAGGATTTGGAACAGGAATCTCTCTTGGGGGTAAGTGCCTCTCCATCTCACATTACTGCCAGGTGTACCACTTTTCCCCCCTTGTCTATTTGTCCACAGGTTGAAATTTTCACTAAATTGGTTACTGAGGACCTCCGAAAAATTAATAACTATAAAAAAAGAGATAACCTTACGGGTAAACAAAGAGAGGCCTTGCAGGAAATTAGGAAGTGGGATGATGTGGTCATAAAACCAGCTGACAAGGGGGGAAATGTGGTCATATGGCCGGTGGAGAGGTATGAAAAAGAGGCCTTTAGGCAATTGAGAAATAGGGATACATATTCCCCTCTTGAGAGGAATCCACTTTCTACTTTTCAAAAACAACTTCAAACTATTTTACAATTAGCCTTTGAACGTGGTATCATAAATAAAAAAACCTTAGGTGGTCTCCTGAGTTTGCACCCAGTGGTACCCACCTTTTACCTTCTCCCCAAGGTCCACAAAGACCTCCTCTCTCCACCAGGGCGTCCGATTGTCTCTGGTATGGGAGGGCTATGCGATGCAGCATGCAAATTTATTGATTTTTATCTCAAACCACAGGTTGAGACGCTGCCCTCGCATGTCAGAGACACTACGGACGTCCTGCGTCGGGTAGATGGCCTTATCGTGGAGGAGGATATGCTCTTAGTCACTGCTGACGTTGAACAGCTATATACGAGTATTCGTCATGAGGATGGGCTGAGAGCTTCAAGATTCTATTTGGAATCCAGTAATATTGACCCGGATTTACGTGAGCTGGTGTTGGAGCTGTTGGAGTTCATCCTAACTCATAATTTTTTTGTTTTCAAAGATCGTTTTTTTCTCCAGCGACAGGGCACTGCCATGGGGGCGGCCTGTGCGCCGTCTTATGCAAATCTATTTTTGGGATTTTGGGAACGTGAAATTTTCCAGGGCGGCGCACATTCCGCCCCCTCGGTACACCAAATTCTTGGTTGGTACAGATACATCGATGATGTGCTGTTTATTTGGCACGGCCCTGTCCTGGAATTACAGGAATTTATGTTGGGATTGAACGACAATGGCTCCAACATCAAGCTCACTTATACATATCATCAAAAGGAAATCTCCTTTCTAGATATTACACTCAAGGTGCAGGAGAATGGAGAGATTCACACCGATATGTACCGTAAAAAGACCTCCGTCAATGCCCTTTTACATTCTTCCTCATCACATCCTCCTTCCACGATAAGAGCCATCCCTATTGGACAGTTCCTTCGGGCTCGAAGGATCTGTGCCTCTGACTCATCATTTGAGAGGCAGGCTGTGGACCTTGGGGAGCGTTTTTGCCAACGTGGATACAGCAGACGAACAATAAAGAAAGGGTATTTAAGAGCGAAACATACACGGAGAAATGATCTTTTGGTTAAGGGGGAGAAAACTAAGGCAATGGAAAATCAACCCAGGTTTATATCCACTTTTAACCACAGGTGGGAAGAGATGAGGTGGATTTTTGAAAAACATTGGTCGGTCCTCACTACGGATCCTATGTTAAGGGACTGTCTATCTACACGACCTCTTATGACAGCACGTAGAAGTAATAACATCAAGGACTTATTAGTACATAGTCACTATGTGGCAAAAATACAAGACCCATTTAAGGCAGGAAAACAAAAGGGTGGTTTTTTCCCGTGTGGGGATTGCCTTGCTTGCAGGAATATGGTCAGATCCTCCACCTTCACCTCTTCGGATGGTACACGCGAGTTCAAAATCAAAGAACATATCACTTGCAGTACAACATTTGTAGTGTACTATGCGACTTGCACGTGTAAACTTATTTATATTGGCTTGACATCAAGAGAGCTGCGTGTCCGTGTTCGTGAACACGTGCGTGATATTGAGGCAGCCAAGGAGGTGGAGGTTGTGGAGGATTTGAAACCAATTCCGAAACATTTTCGGAAATACCATAACTGTAATTCAAGGGATCTCAGAGTACGGGGTATTGAGAAGATTCACATAGGTATAAGAGGTGGTGACGCTAAGCAAAAACTGGCACAAAGAGAATGCCGCTGGATTGCTGTTTTACACACACTTGCTCCAGCGGGCCTTAATGAACAACTCAGTTTTAGTTCTTTCTTATAGGATTTGTCTCCGGTTTTTTAAATTGTTTGTTTTCCTTTGGTGTTGTGTGTTGGTTTTTGTTTATTTTGGTATTTGTATGTATTTTTCTAATTTTTTTTCTTCTTTTGAATTTTTTTATTATTTAGTTGAGTTATACATACCATAGAGTTTGATGTGCCACTGAATGGAGCTCGGGTTGCCTTAATAAGGTTCATATTGGAGACGTGGTTCCTTCTCCCTGGATGTCCTTGTATCCACTGCATCAATGAAAGAAATGGATTATTTATTTTTTACATATTTATTTTTTGTTCTCATTTTATTCTTTCTCTTCTTTAGTTCACATTAATTGCACTACTTTTTTATGTGGTATTTTTTACAATTGTTATAGCAGTTGTTGTATATTAAATTACGTTATATTTATATATTCACTTTTTATATATGTCACTGAGTATTTATTAACTTTTGGCATTTTTATTTAATGCCTCTTATGGGATATTTTTTATGGTTGTATTTGTATTATATATATATATATGTATATATCAACTGTATTATATTTATCACTACTTGGCACACAGGAGAGGTTTGAATAGTTGTGGGGTTAAACTCCCCTTATTATCATTTTATTTGCCTCCTATATGTAAACTTGGGTACCCTTGGTCTTCATGTTCTATCTGGGTGTTTGGTTTCCGCCCACATCCAGCTGTAGTACCGATCATATAGTTAAATTTCGCTCCACTGTGCGCATGTCGGCTGTCGTCTGGTTTCTGGGGCATTGTGGGCGGCGTCTTTTGATGACGCGTGCGGTTCAGTGACGTCAGCGCGACGGAACTGGCCGCGGCGCCATCTTGGAGGCCGCCCGGGATGCAATTCCCGGCCGGACGTACGGCGACATGCACCGCATCAGGTGGATCATATTATTTTAGGATTAAGCACGTTTATAAGGCACATCCTTTACCCGTAGCAACACTGCTCCCTGACGAAGCTGACGCGAAACGCGCGTTGGGGCCACTGTGCGGGTTTCTCCTGATCACCAGTACCTGGGTAAGGATCAATAGGGTCTATTTATAGTATCTTTGCCCTAATTGGGCTTGAACTTTATAGGATTTACTTTGGACTTCTGACATTTAGCCTGTGCGCAGGGCTTGGTGTTGTTTTATTAAATGCCTATTGTACAGATTTATTATGGATCCTTAGATTTTTGATTCCTTTCCCAGGTCACTGTTTATTTTTGCACTGTGCACTTTATTGATAGTAAATGTGTTTTCAGGGGTGCCCATACAGTGTCTTTTTCCGTTTTTTTCCATCTTTTGCTACTATTTACCCTCCTTTTTTTCGATTTATGTCTTATATATACTTGGTTTATGAATTTTTTGTATGTCATTTTGGCTATGGATGCCATTTTATAATAAATAAAAACACATTTATGGACTTTAACTCCATTTGTCCTTGGTTTATTGCTATGTGAGGAGTGTCCATTCTGATTGAGTGCATATATCTCCCTTAGTGGCTCTCCCATTTGGGGTCGAGCATGGTGTGGATATTAGGTACAGTATCTTCTGATTTGATTTTTTCTGTCGAGTTTGACACTAGCAGCAAAGGGCCTCTGTGCAGAGACTACCGTTTCCACTCTGTGCCTCTCATGCACACATGTTTAATTCTTTTGTGTGTATTGGAATAACACAAAGAAACTGAGAAAAAAAGGTATTTTGGACATCATTTCACACAAAACCCCAAATATTGGCTAGACAAAATTGTTAGAACCTTTCCAAAATTGTTAGAACCTTTCCAAAATTGTGGGTAAACAACTTTGTTTCAAGCATGTGATGCTTGTTCAAGCTCACCTATGGCAAGTAACTGGTGTGGGCAATATGAAAATCACATCTGAAACCAGATTAAAGGGGAGTAGTTGACAAAATCTTTGCATTGTGTCTGTGTGTGCCACACTAATCACGGGAACAGAAAGATAACTGAACTGTCTGACAACTTGAGACCCAAAATTGTTGAAAAATGTCAACAATCTCAAGGTTACAAGTCCATCTCCAGAGATCTTGATGTTCATTTGTCCATGGTGTGCAACATAGTCAAGAAGTTTGCATCCCATGGCACTGTAGCTAATGTCTCTGGAAGTGGATGGCAGAGAAAAATTGATAAAAGGTTGCAGCGTAGGATAGTTCGAATGGTGAATAAGCAGCCCCTATTAAGTTCCAAAGAAATTCAAGCTGTCCTGTAGGCACAGGGTGCATCAGTGTTAGCACGAACTATCCATCGACATTTGAATACAATGAAACACTATGGCAGGAGATCCAGGAGGATTCCAGAGCTTTTTGGTAAAACATGTCATTCTACTCTTAACCCAAAATGGAATGAGGCCTACCAAGAAAATAGCACAGTACCTACAGTCAATTATGGTTGAGTTTCAAAGAGTTTTTGGGGCCGTGTTGCTGCCTCTGGCACTGGGTGTCTTGAGTGTATGCAAAGGTATAATGAAATCTGAAGATTACCAATATATTTAGTGTCAGAAAGCTGGGTTTGCGTCCTAGGTCATGGGTAGTCCAGCAGGACAATGACCCCAAACATACTTTAAGAAGCACCCAGAAATGGATGGAAACAAATCACTGGAGAGCTGTAAAGTGGCCAATAATGAGTCCGGATCTAAAATTGCTGTTGTGAGAAGGCATCCTTCAAATATGAGAAATCTGGAGCAGTTTCCAAGAGAAGATTGGTCAATAATTCCAGTTGAGAGTTGTAAAAAGCTTGTTGATGGTTATGGGGGGGCGATTAAAAAATCACACCTGTCATCAACCCCATAAACCATTACCCCAATTGCTAATGTACCAGGGTAATTGAGAAGAGCTGACAAAGTGCCAGAATTGGCGCATCTAATTTTTAGGCTCGGACAGGCCCTGTAACCAGGAACCTTCCCAGCCTGTTAATATAAGCCTGCAGTTGTCTACTTTACCTTGACTGGTTATCAAAAATAGGGAGAACACCAAGTCATTTTTTTAAATTATTTATTAGTTTAGTAGGTTAAACTGGGCTCAAAACACCTGCATGAATTCACTTTCATCACATGTTCTTTTTGCTTTTTTAACTGTGGATTTTCCGCATCTAATGCAAGTCTGTTTGGAAATTCCACACAGAAGACGGAACATTCCCCCCAAAAAAATTGACAGGCTGCGACTTGGAAATCCACACCGCAGGTGATTTTACACAGTGTAAAAAAGAAGCACAGTGGGCATAGGATTTCTATTAATCCCATCCACCATGCTTGTACTATACAGCACAGCAGTTTGAACGCAGCAAAAAATACGCTGCGTCAGAACACTAGTATCGCTGATCGTGGAACGCAGCGTAAAAAATGTAAATGTTAATTGACTAAATATGACTATATCTATGGATTACAGAGTAAAGTAGGGTCCCTCTCTTACAATGTACTGTGTCTACACCAGGAGAAAACAAAGCGTACGCAGGAGCCTACTGAGTGCTAAACAACACAAGCGTGTTGCAAATCAAGTTTTGCACACAAGGCATGTCTGCCCTTGAGTTAGATACAAATTTCAAAACTTTATTTCACCATTTCTAGGTGTATTTCCTATTTATCTTACTGTTGGTTATAGATGTCTACCTCTGTAATGTCCCGATTTTTAAGTCAAGATTTGATTCTAACTTTCCTGATATCCTCACATTCTTAAAACTGTTAGGTCTACTGTTTAGCTGCACTGTGATATAGCCTAGATATTAATGATCTGTAGAATTCTGTAATTCATAAACAATGTATTACCTTGTCACATTGTGGCTCTTTGAGCATGACCACTCTAGACGGCTGTGATTATTGTATATCCATAGGGATTGACTCAATTTTTTTTAAACATAACTGGTCTACCTCAGGAGAGGAAATAAACATAAATTTGAATCTCCTCAGATGTGGAATCATTTTCCCTGGGCAGTTACAAGGACATTGATTGCTTTTTACAAAGAATTGCTGTCTGTAATAAACAGATCTAACATTATCGTGACGAGGTGGATAGAAAGCACTTTAAAGACTCGTGGTGCTTCAGTAGGGTAACCAGCTGTAAAAAAATGTGATAAGAACTTGGCACTCCAAAAAGTAAGCTGGAAGAGGTTTAATGTCCCAATCAATAATAATACAGATATGAAATAATGGTCTTATAACGCAGATCTTAGTCAGACATACCATAGTAAGTAGGTGTGCAATTTGGTAGTCAATCGGCTTTCTAGCAGGTCAGGCAGCACATGAAGCTTTATGGAGGAAGCAGGAACTATTGTCAAACCAATATGCAATAATTCCTGGTCCTCCAGTGGCATTTACGGGTTCATATGCTGACTGACCCACTACATATCCACTGTACTACCAGATTGTGCACCTACTTACCATAGTACATCTGATGAAAGTCTACCTGCATTATAAGACCTAAATGTCATACATGTAGTATTTTGGGCTGCAACAACATTTTCACCATTTTTATTTGGAATGCCAAATCAAACATTATCATTGTTCATAATACATGTAATAGTGGAAATAATAATAAATGGGTTGTCCTTTTAAACCTTCCTTTAAAATGATGACCATAAAAATGTAAAGATGACCATGTATTATATGGACAATCCAGATCCACCAGGGTAAGAGTTTTCTCAGTGTATTTCTATTCTGACTGTCTCATGAAGAGAAAATATCATGTTTATCAAAAGGAAAGCAAAAAATCTCTTGAATAGCAGCTTGCATTAGTAGCCATTGATTACATTTATCCATGCTTTCAACCATTACCAAATGTTTCAGGAGGATGTTGTATAACTTTGCAGTTCAAATTGAAGCATTGCATTTCAATTTTGACATATAATTGCACTTTTTTTACCCCTTTGTGCCAAATCAATATTTTTTTTTGCATTTGTTTTCTCCTCTCTTTCTTCCAAGAACCATAAATATTGTTATTTTTCAGCAAACATTGTTGACTCCCCCTGAGGAAGCCACACCTCCAAAATGCGCATTGGGGAAGTGGCACCATCACTATCTACAGGTAATGTTGTCTCCCCATTCTAAAGCATAGCAATTTGCATCTATACAACCAGGTTTCCCCTTGTGCCTAGGACATATGCACGTTTGCACTATTGCACTTTAGCTCATGATTTATATGTTCACGTCCACATTGGCTTTGTAATATCCTGACAGGATCTCCAGTTCATGGTTATGTTTTACTATATGCTGGCTGTTCCTATCTTATTACTATCCTGTGATAGAGGTGGTGCTACATTTTGGCTTCCCACCTTAGATCTTTGGTACTTTCCTGCTTTTTAATGTTTTTACATATTTTGCTGTATGTTATTCAATAAAGTACCCACTTCTTTGCTTTAGTTCTTGATGCGGTTTTTCTTTTCTTATATGTTTTTCATTGTTATATGGCAGCTTGATTGTTTTCTAGCAATGGGTGCAGTTTTGAATTAAACTATTTTCAATTGTATTGAAAAAGTTAGAAGATGTTAGGGCTGGCGGAACGCACCGAGTAATTATAAGAGTAGCATAGGTGTATAGTAGCAAAGTAGTGGGACCTGCAGCTAATAAATGGTGGAACTATATGGCGGTATAGACACGAGTTCTGTCACTCGGTCTGATTATTGATGAACCCTGTTGCTGCAGGAGTCGTAAGATGGGAATAATACCCTAACTAGGGTTGTGCTTGCTCTGGAACTCTTCCGTGCTAACCGCACACAGGAAGGAACCAGATGCTAAGCCAAGTGACTAATTGCCCCCACTGATGCTAACTGCCTGCCTTAGAGTATTCCCAAAGCTAGACGAACACACACCACATGTAGACAGAATGGTAGTGTATCAACTGGCGACAAGCACATACACAAATGATACTAGGGCTTGGCCGTGCGGCCATGCGAACCTTTTATAGTTGAAGCAACTTCAGGACCTTCCTAGAGGACAAATGGATGTTGCTACAGGACCTGAGGGTGTGACCCCGACCTCCAATGAAAAGTCTTCCTTTGGGCATGCTCAGAAGGGGAAAAGCAGGACTTAGTCCCAGAGGCGTCTGCTCGCTGCTGACCAGTACTGGCTACAATAGCTGAGCCTGGAAGAGCAGCAGCAACCAAGTGCAGAGTATCTGTCTGAGCCAGACACTGGGACCGACGTCTCTGCTGAGCAGACTCCACTGTGGCTGGAGAAGAATGGGAGAACGCAGCGGAGGTGGTTCGAGACTCCCCTTGTGCAGCGGTGGGAACTCGACACCTAACAGAGATCTTTTTTGTGTGATATTGAAAAAAATGCTATCCCACCATTGACTTTTGGGTTCTGTTTTTACGGTATTCATTGTAAACAATTATGTTAACTTTATAATGACAGTCAGTATTATTACAATCATATCAAATTTGCAGTAGATAGTTTTTCTATGTTTTACTATGTTTACAAAATATAAAACATTTACAAAATAAAAAATACAGTTTTCTTTAACATATTGAAATTACTTTTTCATTTTCTGTTGATAGAACTGCGTCAAAGTTTGTTTTTACAGTGCAAGCTCTAGTCTTTACTTGCATCATTTGGGGTATTTACAATTTTGATAACTTTATTAAATGTTTTCAGTGAATCAAGATTTGGGTAGCACGGTGGCGCAGTGGATAGCACAGCAGCCTTGCAGTGCTGGAGTCCTGAGTTCAAGCCCCACTAAGGACAACATCTGCAAAGAGTTTGTATGTTCTCTCCGTGTTTGCGTGGGTTTCCTCCGGGTACTCCGGTTTCCTCCCACAAGACATACTGATAGGGTATTTAGATTGTGAGCCCCAACGGGGACAGCAACGATAATGTGTGCAACCTGTAAAGCGCTGCGGAATATGTTAGCGCTATATAAAGATTATTAAAAAAAAAAGAAGATTTTATTATTATATGTTTTATCTTACTAATGGACTTGACAAACCTTAAATCATTTGTTTTATAGTAGTCTTGAGGGGGCAAACGATGACAGAGGGAGCCTCTCCCACAATCTGACCACTTTGAAGCTATAGGTCAAACTAATGAGATTAGAGTTATCACCATTAGGTCACAAAATGGTCACAGCTCCTTATCTCACACCAAACACTATCGCCACCCCCCAATATGTGGAATACATAAACATCACATGCTATTAATGTGCTATATGTTATGAGCAAGATACCTTAATTTTAAAATATACAGCAGAAATGATATACCACAGCTTATTCTATGTTATTAAAGTGTTATACCTTCTAGTATTCTTGAAATGTGAAGTTAAGTCCACGAATCCTTATATCTTCCACTCATAAATTAATAACACTTATACTCACGTTCGGTGCTGGAGCTTTTCAAGAGGTGTTGGCACTATCTCTCTCAGGGATGGCATAGCATTGCTATGACAGACAATCTCTGTGGCCAATCAGAGCTGGCTTCACTCTCCACACCTTCCAATATACTATATACATCCGGAGGAAGTGAGAGAGCAGAAGCTCTCATTTCCTTCGGATGTATGTGATTTAGCCAAAGCCTGTTAGAGTGATGTGGCTGCTGATTGGCCATAGGAATCAAGTGACGTAACAATGTCATACAATCCCCGTGAGAGCCACTGCTGACACTGCTGGAACAGTGCTGGCACCAGAGTTTTGGTATAAGTGTTATTCTTTTACTGGAGACAAACATATGGGTTTAAAAAGGTGCTGTCCAAGCAGTGGACAATCCCTTTAAAACAAAACAGTATTTTCAGTAAATTCAACTTTTTTTCTCTCTTATGAGCTATTTAATTTTCTTTCCCTGCCTCCTGAACCCAGCTCTGAAAAAAACAATTCAAGACAAGATGGACTGGCTGACAGCAGAGTAAGGCATAATGCTACTCATCCTATTAAACTCCATGGAGAGAGGATGGGGAGGAGTGAGGAGCATAGTAAAAAAAATTGGCAGAGTGAGACAAAAAGATTGTGCTGAGCTTTCTAACAAGTCTTTTACCTCACTAGAGAGATATGGATTCCCATATACACTGCTGTGTACATCTGTATCATTTTCTCCACGCTGTTGCTGTTTCAGTCTTTGTGCTATGGGATGAAGAACAGAAATCCATTTATATGTGTCCTGTGCTGATTACTGGAGGAATACTCACAGCTAGTTATCTCTACAACTCAGAGTAAATTTCAAATTAGAAATGGGGAAAATAGAGTGAAAATGCAGGATACAAGTCATATAATAATCAAAAACTGTATTTTTCCTCTTTATTCTGAAAAGATACTTGGAAGTATTAGTTATAGTTACCCTGTAAGTAAACTCAGTTTGTGCTTGTAATAGTTAAATTAAATACAACTGTAGATAATGATTAAAACTTAGATGGACATTTTATAATTTCCCATGGCACTACATAGCTCTTGGAACGATCTATGGGTCTAGACAATTTTTAAATGTTTTCAAATCAATCTGTTGTTTGAAATGTGTCCAAATGTTCTGAAATGCCACTTATTTCTACTCCAGTTTGCTTTGTCCAATTCAATGTGATTTAACACATTCTTCCATTACTAGGGCCATCAAAGTATCCTTAGTAACTGATTATGATAGAATTATTTGTTATTTTACATTCAAATAACAGAAAAACAAACCAAGCAGAACGCTGCAACATTCCTGCAGGTCGGCATGGATGTTGATCTAGGTATCCAAGATAGAATTAATGGAACACTAGTAAACTATAAAAAAGGATCATAATGAACATGCAAATTAAGCAGAGATTCTGAAACATTACAAAGCAACTGACCTACAAATCAACCATACCAACTGCTAATGTAGTGAACATTAATAATAATTAAATCAGACTTATCTTAACAAATAATTAGACTAGATTAATATATTAACTTATTTATCATGGCAAACTGGCCATTGTTCTTACGAAATGTCAAACATTGTTTTGTCTTATTGATACAATAAACAGTTCTGGACACTGTAGACATGGGCTGCATCCATAGATATCTACAATATGTTGTTATCATAAAACATTCAGATACATTTAAAAATGACACCATTTTAATAGTAACCATTACTCCAATATGCATCTATTTTATAGAAAAATACAATACACATTCAGAATTCTTTTACATGATCAATAATGTGTGGTAATAAACTACAGCATCTGTAAATCTGAATAAAAATAAGTTCCTCAATAGGATGTGTTAAAAAATGTTCCTGTGCTGAGATAATCTTATATATGTGTCCCTGCTGTTTACTGGGTAATTGATGTGTCTGACTGTACAGGGACATGGTCTGATCATACCACAGCTCCTGGGCAGGGGAGGAAGCAAAAGAGTACACAGACATTACAGCATAGGAGTGCTGCTAATTTTTTTCTGTGATCCCCTGCTCTCCTGTCTGTATACTCTTTTGCTCTCTTTCCTGCCCAGGAAAATTGTGGGTTCAAACCATGTCCCTGATACAACCATTACTCAGTACATAGCATGGGGACATTTATAAGATTATCTCCGCACAGGAATATTTCTTTTTTTACACATCCAATTGTAAAACTTATATCTACCCCTGTTAAAATTATGCTTTTTTTGTCATGTAGAATAAGCATTCAATGAAGAATTATCTAATAAATTTTCCACCTTAACCCCTTGGAGACCTTGCCCTTTTTCGTTTTTGAGTTTCTGTTTTTTGCTCCCATTCTTCCCAGAGCCATAACTTTTTATTTTTCCATAAATATGGCCATGTTAGGGCTTGTTTTTTGCAGGACAAGTTGTACTTTTGAAAGATACCATTGGTTTTACCATATCATGTACTCAAAAAAGGGAAGACAAATTCCAAGTGGGGTGAAATTGCAAAAAAAGTGCAATTCCACAATGGTTTTTTGGATTTTTTTAACCATGTTCACCAAATGCTAAAACTGACCTGACATTATGATTCTCCAGTAGTATAAAAAAATACAACAAAGTTTGCTTTAAAAAAAATTGTGCCATTTTCCGAGACCCATAGTGTCTCCATTTTTCGTGATCCTGTATTGGGTGAGGGTTTATTTTTGTGTGCCGAGCTGTCATTTTTATTGATACCATTTTGGTGCAGATACGATCTTTTGATCACCCGTTATTGCATTTTAATGCAATGTCACTGCTACCAAAAAAACGTAACTCTGATGCTTTGACTTTTTTCTCCCTACGTCATTTAGCGATTAGGTTAATCCTTTTTTTATTGCTAGATCTTGTGATTCTGAATGTGGCGATACCAAATATGTGTATGTTTGAATTTTTTTATGGTTTTATTTTGAATGGGGCAAAAGGTAGGTGATTTAAACTTTAATTTATTTATTTTTTTTTAAACTTTTTTTTACTTTCAGCATGCTTCAACAGTCTCCATGGGAGACTAGAAGCTTCCATAACCCGATGAGCAGATCACCTGTATGTGGCAGAATACCTCACTTGCAAGCCGGCAGTGACAACCATAGAGGTCTCCAGGAGACTTCTGGCTGTCATGCCAACCCATTAGTGACCCGCGATCACATGACGGGGGTCACAGATGGGTGGATTTCTGGCCCGATAGCCGGAAGTGCGCGTTGAATGCCACTGTCAGAGTTTGACAGTGGCTTTTAATGGGTTAATAGACGCAAGTGGATTGCGATTCCACCCGCATCTGTTCCAGGCACATTTCAGCTGTTCAAAACAGCTTACATGTGCAGGAAAAGATGTGGGCTCACCTGCAGAGCCAACATCAAGGGGGGAGAAGCGACCAACAACCTGTTCAGTACCACTTAAAAAAATCTTTTTTTGTGGACAAAGAAAAATAAAATCTTAAAATAATGATGTTCTTGCAGTTAATTATGAGGTTTGCGCACATGTCAGGAGGAATTTTGGTCCACTCTTCTTTGCAGATCATCTCTAAATCATTAAGATTTTGAGGCTTTAGCTTGACAACTCAGAGCTTCAACTCCCTCCATAAGTTTTCTATGGGATTAAGGTCTGAAGACTGGCTAGGCCGCTCCATGACCTTAATGTGCTTCTTTATGAGCCACTGCTTTGTTGCCTTGGCTGTATTTTTGGGTAATTTTTTTGCTGGAAGACCCAGCAACGATACATTTTTAATTTCCTGGCAGAGGGAAGGAGATTGTCACTCAGGATTTTACTGTACATAGCTCCATCCGTTGTCCCTTTGATGCAGTGAAGTAGTCCTGTGCCCTTAGCAGAGAAGCAACCTCAAAACATAATGTTTCCACCTCCATGCTTGACAGTGGGCATGATGTTCTTTGGGTCATAGGCAGCATTTCTCTTCCTCTAAACACGGCGAGTTGAGTTAATGCCAAATATCTCAACTTTTGTCTCATCTGACCACAGCAACTTCTCCCAAATACTCACAGAGTCATCCAGGTGTTAATTGGCAAACTTCAGACAGGCTTGCACATGAGCCTTCTTGAGCAGGGGGACCTTGCAGGCACTGCAGGATTTTAAACCTTTACAGTATGTGTTACCAATGATTTTCTTGGTGACTGTGATCCCAGCTGCCTTGAGATCATCAACAAGTCCCCCCATGTAGTTTTAAGCTGATCTCTCACTTTCCTCATGATTAAGGATACCCCACGAGGTGAGATTTTGCATGGTGCCCCAGATCGATGTCGATTGATAGTCATCTTGTATTTATTCCAATTTATTACTATTGCACCAACAGTTGTCTCCTTCTCACCCAGCATCTTACTTATGGTTTTGTAGCCCACTCCAGCTTTGTGCAGGTCTATGATCTTGTGCCTAATATTCCTATATAGCTCTTTGGTCTTGCCCATGTTGTAGAGGTTAGAGTCTGACTGATTAATTGAGTCTGTGAACAGGAGTCTTTTATAAAGGTGACTATATAAGGCAGCTGTCTTTAATGCGGGTAGCGAGTTTATTAGGAGCATCTAACTGGTCTGTAGGAGCCAGAACTCTTAATGGTTGGTAGGGGATCAAATACTTATTTCTCACTGCAAAAGGCAAATAAATTTATATACTTTATACAATGTTATTTTCTGTATTTTATTTGTGATATTCTATCTCTCAATGTTAAAATTAACCTACCCTTAAAATTATACACTCACCGGCCACTTTATTAGGTACACCATGCTAGTAACGGGTTGGACCCCATTTTGCCTTCAGAACTGCCTCAATTCTTCGTGGCATAGATTCAACAAGGTGCTGGAAGCATTACTCAGAGATTTTGGTCCATATTGACATGATGGCATCACACAGTTGCCGCAGATTTGTCGGCTGCACATCCCAAAGATGCTCCATACAAGGCAGGATGGATCCATGCTTTCATGTTGTTTACGCCAAATTCTGACCCTACCATCCGAATGTCGCAGCAGAAATCGAGACTCATCAGACCAAGCAACGTTTTTCCAATCTTCTACTGTCCAATTTCGATGAGCTTGTACAAATTGTAGCCTCAGTTTCCTGTTCTTAGCTGAAAGGAGTGGTACCCGGTGTGGTCTTCTGCTGCTGTAGCCCATCTGCCTCAAAGTTCGACGCACTGTGCGTTCAGAGATGCTCTTAGGCCTACCTTGGTTGTAACGGGTGGTGATTTGAGTCACTGTTGCCTTTCTATCAGCTCGAACCAGTCTGCCCATTCTCCTCTGACCTCTGGCATCAACAAGGCATTTCCGCCCACAGAACTGCCGCTCACTGGATTTTTTTTCTTTTTCGGACCATTCTCTGTAAACCCTAGAGATGGTTGTGCGTGAAAATCCCAGTAGATCAGCAGTTTCTGAAATACTCAGACCAGCCCTTCTGGCACCAACAACCATGCCACGTTCAAAGGCACTCAAATCACCTTTCTTCCCCATACTGATGCTCGGTTTGAACTGCAGGAGATTGTCTTGACCATGTCTACATGCCTAAATGCACTGAGTTGCCGCCATGTGATTGGCTGATTAGAAATTAAGTGTTAACAAGAAGTTGGACAGGTGTACCTAATAAAGTGGCCGGTGAGTGTAGACTGTTCATGTCTTTGTCAGTGGGCAAACTTACAAAATCAGCAAGGGATCAAATACTTATTTCCGCCACTGTATATCATTTCCCAGGTGCACACCATGAAGGAGCCTGGTTGGTCCTTATCTGGTCCTCCAGCTCGTACTCACATTAGCTTTAATGGCTTTTTAACTGTTTTTAAACATGTGTCTTTTTGTCTTACATACATATTTGCATTAAAATAAAATTATTGGTGTTATTTTCAATTGTGATCTTAGCCGTGTATGTGCACACTTCTTTTTCTCTTATGTCTTCTGTACTTCACTAAGTACTAAGTACTAGCTTCCACATAACATGGGATAGAGCAGCCAATCAAGAAAGACTATTATAGCCTGTATAAATGCCTATGCGGGAAAACAGCAGACATTTAAGAGTAACTTTAAGATAGTGAGAAGAATACTTAAGTGCTCACAGCTTTGCAATAAAGAAAGAAACAGAAAGCCCTAAAACATTGGACAAATACTCCAGACAGTAAAGTACTGTACACCTGCAGCACTGAACATGATGAGAGTAATATTCTGAGAAAAATACAGTGATTCCATTGATAAAAGAGAGAGAGAGACAGGGAAGGTTAGACTAACTGTGATTCATCTGTCCCACTGCATTTGAATTACAATTGCACAATTTTTTTTTCATTCTTAATGCCCTAGGAAGCAGAAGCAAGACTTCTACAAGAAACAGCAAAATCACTCTTTCATCACTGGCTCCAAATATCCACCAGCAATGGGAGTAGCAATGTACACTTCATCAAGAATTCTGACAGGTGTGCTAGTTTAAGAATTATGCAGAAATTTACAGTCATGGTTAATTCTAGAATAAGAATTTTGTAGAACATAAAAGGAGATCAAATTCTTGTGTAGGACCTCTAAAAGCAGGAAAATGGTACAGTGATGAAAGGATTGCCTTCAGGAAACATTTTGTCAAAAGCATTGACAAAAGCAATAGTTAGAGGTTTTTACGACTGAGTATATGGAAAGTGCTCAGTTAGGGATTGAAGTAAAAAGTTTTAGACAGACCAGAAATGAAGGATGGCTTGTATAATTAAAGGGAACCTGTCACCCCCAAGCATTCCAGAATGCTGTAGATAAGCCCCTGATGCTGGTGGGCTTAGCTCACCTTCGATTTTGGGGGTGACAGGTTCCCTTTATTCTGAATCCACTAAAGCTCAAAAAACAAAAAAAATTGGGCATGGTGAGCTTCCTAGGGAAGAAATCAGTGCCTTTGGAAACTTCTTACTTGTCCTAAGGACTAAGGTTTCTTAGCTTCACCATACATATCAATAAAGAAATTATATTTATCTTTTGCAGAATTTGCATCCATTATTAGTTTGCTAATTATGATGTGCTTACATGTTAAGTTTTAGCCTCTCCATTTGCACAGGTTCTTCTGTGAATGTAAAAGCAGGGGTTTGATTAGGTCTTTGATAATGGTACCCGATAGGCACAATCCACTTTAAGTTGTTTTTATTAAAATCTGTTGCCATCCATTTCACTAGGGAGATAAGTTCATCCAAAGTGGAACAAAAAGCACATCCAGATAATTTGTATTCAATTTGACCAGCTAGTTGCTTTGAAATAGTGGCAAGCATAACATTGTTATTCCAAATGAGCTTTCAAGCTAATGTTGGGAATTGAATAGAAATTTTTACCACATTAGATGTACCCTGGTGTAACTGAAGCAAGCGAGAAACAGCAGAGAAAGTTTTGTCTCTTCCTACAAAAATCCTTTAAATCATGTCAGGAACAACTACATGCCAGACATAGCTTGGGCACTACCCTGCCAAATTTTAAGTCCTAGACTTTCCACATAGTAGGGGAATGATAAAAGCTACTTTAACCCTTTCCTGAACAATGACTCTCTCCACCGCCCCATATTGGAGGTAGGTAGGAGATGAGAGGATCAGCCAGGGCAATGTGGCGGTGATGGGACTGCCTATTGGTGATGTAGTACATACAAGCAGTGCAAGCCTGATTGGGTAAGAGTAGCAAGCCTCTGTCCCTGATTGGCTGGTGGGCCGAACCCTGAGGAGATTTAAATGAATTATTCTTGATCTATTAGTGTATTTTCACTATAGTTTATTTTAATGGGACTATTAAAAGTTATATTTTAGTATTAATCCAGTTGGAAAAAACAGTGTATTACAACTTTAGCCCTGACTGTAGACAAATGGTAAACTAACGTAAGGGGGTCTTCACCACTCAGCCACTCTGCCCTTTTTTGATCACAACCAGTTAAGCAGAACAGTCTGTCTAACAGGTGCCATTCACCATGTAGACTGCAGTGTAATTTTGGATAACATAATTTCAGGCCTTATGTTCCCACACAAATTGGTCAATCAGGGATTGTAAGCACTGCTTATCTCAGAGACCACAATATCTCTGAATAATGGTGCTCCCAGATGACTGGTTGGTTAACCTATCCAGCCAAGAAAAGGTGGTGAGGTGCTCATGCTTTTATCTGGCTCTGACCATTAAAGTCAAGGTTTGTTGTCTATCTCCATAATGTAATCAGACATTAATTGAGGGGAGCACATGCATGCGTAGACACCTCTCCTACATGTAGTTGCAATAAGGAGTCATCTGGAATCTGCATCTCTAACGTAGAATAGGAATATCCCTCAACCTTAATCTTGAAATAATATAAAACCACATCTGCAGTATATGAAGAATCCCAAAGTACTTTTCATCATCCTTTCAACCCTTTGAGGATCTATTGTAGACAAAAGGACTGCTTTATTTAACTATTCAAAAATAAATCTATAGCACATAACCATTAATATGTAATCAATTTCTAAGCGGAATTGACTTATAATAAATGAAACTAAGTAAATGTAGGAGAATAATGCAAAGAATAGGCAATTAAAGCAAAAACTAACTAAATAAATTATATAGGTATTATTATATTTTCAGAGCAATGCAAAAATAAAAGTGACCATGCTACCAGTCTAAAACAAGCAGATAATGGAATTCCATTCAGAAACACATACAACCAGTCATTGCTATTAATATTAATAGATGTAACTATTGTTTTCTATATTCTATTGAATGTAAAGAAAAACAATAGTAACATATTAGAGTAAAAGAGTGCCTTGTGGGCCATTTGAAGCTGGATAAAACAAGCTAAACAAAAACGTAAAGAAGAAAAGAAAGGAGGGCATTGAGGTTTCAAAACAAAATTAAGAGATATTAGATTTTTCCATTGTACCGTGCCAGCCACTAACAAAAATCATTGTGAGCATTTCAATATAGGAATAAAGTATTAAAAGGAAAAATTGACGATAAAGCCACAGTGCTTTCTCCAGCACATAACAGTTCGTGCTGTGTGATAGAACTCATAACAATTAATGCAATTTTAATGTTTCACTAACTGTAGAAAGAAAGCCTCTCTTTTGAAAGAATGAAAGGGGAGAATAATTCATCCTAATGAAATCGTTCAATGCCAGCTGTCTTGCTTTTCATTTCGACGCTGAGCTGTGTTCGTCTTACAGAGATGTCAACAGTGGTCACCATTGTTGCTTTCATTTATTTGTTTAATCAAAGCGGTACTTGTCCAGTTGTTTATTGCAGGGGGGGGGAAATGATTTGGTTTTCGGGCTATCACCTTCCGCGAGTGTGTCTATAAAGCAGCAATGATAAACAGGACTTTCACAAACTTTCCATGTAGTTACAAGGACAGCTTCAATCTCCTGTCATTTTTTGTGCATTAGCTTTGATTATGTTTTACTCTGAAGATACATTTATTTTAAAGGTAACAATACAGACTAGGAGAATAGCTTATGTTTCATCTATATTTATCAGCACTCACTGTACATTTGTGTCTTCATTACCAGGAAATATTAAGGGACATTGTACCATCTATTCCTGTTTACAGTTTATTATGCAGAGATAGGAAACACTTAGCATGTAAAATGAATGTAGAAATTATTCCTGGATAGAAACATGGACATTTCCCACTCGTTGGCTCTTTCTCCTCCATCACCGGATCAGAGTGTAATTGTCAGTAATCAGGCCTGCTTGCTGCTGATAAAACCACTCTGAATGCTAGCAGCCTTCTTTGTGTGATGACTCAATTATTCCAGAAGTGCCTCATCAAATCTGCCCCATCAGCTGGGCTAATAAATAAGGAGAAGAAACTGGCCCCCCAAAGCAAATTATAAATCCATTTGTATTAACTATTTCACTGTCCCATGGTTTAGAAAAGGGGGAAAAAAACAACAAAAAAAGAAAGTATGGCAGATTGTGCTTAAGCTCTCTTGAATTTGCTCTAGAGTGGGTACAGCAAGCCACTTTTTTCCTGTGCAAGGTGTTGGCATTATCAGCAGTGAATGGCCTGTGAATGCGGTTATGGTAATTATACAGAAGCCTCGAGCTTTGTGAAAGATGCTTTGTGAAGTAAATCAGGTGAAAGTTAAACCCAGCAAATGATCTTGCACATGTCATTGAAATTACTGCTCTATTTAAGACATTTTAACACACAAGTCTAGGTAGCGGACAATGGAAACCAGAGTGAGCGTGACTGATCTTTAAACTCAGATTTATTAGATTTGTCATTCTGTCTTTTATATCTTTGTTTACTTGTCTGTTATACTTTTTTTTTACTTTTCTGTTTGTTTAATATAATGCCAAGATATGAGCAGATCAGGCAATATTCGACCTTGAATTCACAACTAATTTCCCAGGAAATTCAATTCACAGAGAACTTATACTCTTTGAGAATAATGTCCTTTATTATGCTATTTGGTCATAAGAAAACTAAGATAAAGAAAATATAATAAATTCTTAAACTTACCATACCGTTCACCACTCTGGCCCCTCTGCTCCTCACCATTCCCCATTCCTCGGACTATCTTCCTATGATCGCTATGAGCTCTGAAAGCTCTGGACCTCTCACATTAGGCTTGGACCTCTGGCTCTGATGTTCCTGGGAAGGTTCTACATAAGTACAAGAAAAATCATGATGTCATGACATGTGACATAACCTTGCATGCGCATACACAGAATTATCCCTGGTCTCATCAGAGTCGGAAGGCCAAGCATTAGAGGCCCAGGGATTTCAGCTCTCATGGCAGTGATCAGAAGATACAACACTAACTATATGGGTGATGGTGAGAATTGGAGGGGGCAAGAGTGGTGAGTGGTGAGGTGAGAATAAATACAGTGGGTACGGACAGTATTCAGACCCCTTTAAATTTTTCACTCTTTGTTTCATTGCAACCACTTGGTAAATTAAAAAAAAGTTAATTTTTTCACATTAATGTACACTCTGCACCACATCTTGACTGAAAAAAATCATAAATGAAGTAATTTTTGCAAATTTATTAAAAAGAAAAACTGAAATATCACATGGTCATAAGTATTCAGACCCTTTGCTGAGACACTCATATTTAAGTCACATGTTGTCCATTTAATTGTGATCCTCCTTGAGATGGTGATAAGCCTTCATTGGAGGCCAGCTGTGTTTAATTAAACTTATAGGACTTGATTTGGAAATGCATATATTTGTCTATATAAGACCCCACAGCTCACAGTGCATGTTGTTGTGACACCTAAGGTGTCACTGGCGCTGTCTAGGTGGTGCTATCAACGGGGCACGAATAAACGTAGTGAGTGCAGAAACAAGTCACGCCGAACTCAAGGACCTTACTCTAATGCAGTAAGCACAGGACCTGGCAAAGAGCAGTCACGTGACCAGGGGGCAGAGCCACAGCACATGAGTGTAGGGAATGACACTGAACACACAGTGTGCAGGGCACAGACAGAAATCATAGTCAAAGCCAGGAGGGAGCGAAGTACCTTAGGGATAAGACAAAGAGTAAACAGGGACAAGCCAAGAGGTCTGACAGAGAGAGAGACAGAGCAGTACAAAGCAGAATGCAAAGACGGAAGTCAGAGAACAAAACCGAGTCATACACAGTAAGGCACAATGTTTACGGACGAGGACCTGGGTCAGCAACCACAAGCCGAGTATACAGAAGTGTCACCGACACAATCCAGGAACTGCTAACATTAAATAGCCACCCCAGAACCAAAGAGAGGCGGACTAAAATTAACCATGACCTGACAAGGATGGAGGCAGCACCATCCTGTCCAGAGTCATGACACAAGTCAGACCAAATGAGAATCATGAGGTCAAAGGAACTGGCCAAGGAGCTCAGAGACAGAATTGTGGCAAGGCACACATCTGGCCAAGGTTACAAAAGAGTTTCTGCAGTACTCAAGGTTCCTAAGAGCACAGTGGCCTCCATAATCCTTAAATGGAAGAAGTTTGGGACCACCAGAATTCTTCCTAAACCTGGCCGTCCAGCCAAACTGAGCAATTGTTGGAGAAGAGCCTTGTGAGAGACGTAAAAAAGAACCCCGAACATCACTGTGGCTGAGCCCCAGAGATGCAGTAGGGAGATGGGAGAAAGTTCCACAAAGTCAACTATCAATGAAGCCCTCCACCAGTCAGGCCTTTATGGCAGAGTGGCCGGACAGAAGCCTCTCCTCAGTGCAAGACATATGAAAGCCTGCATATAGTTTGCTAAAAAAACACATAAAGGACTCCAAGACTTTGAGAAATAAGATTATCTGGTTTGATGAGATGAAGATAGAACTTTTTGGTGACAATTCTAAGTGGTATGTGTGGATAAAACCAGGCACTGCTCATCACCAGCCCAATACAATCCTAACAGTGAAACATGGTGGTGGCAGCCTCATGCTACGGGGGTGTTTTTCAGCTGCAGGGATAGGATGACTGGTTGTCATTGAAGGAAACATGAATGCGGCCAAGTGCAGAGATATTTTGAATGAATATCTCTTCCAGAGTGCTCTGGACTTCAGACTCGGCAGAAGGTTCACCTTCCAACAAGACAATGAGCCTAAGCACACAGCTAAAATAACAAAGGAGTGACTTCGGAACAATTCTGTGACCATTCTTGACTGGCCCAGCCAGAGCCCTGACCTAAGCCGAATTGAGCATCTCTGGAGAAACCTGAAAATGTCTATCCACCAACGTTCACCATCCAACCTGAAGGAACTGGAGAGGATCTGCAAATAAGATTGGCAGAGGATCCCCAAATCCAGGTGTGAAAAACTTGTTGCATCATTCCCAAGAAGACTCATGGCAGTACTAGCTCAAAAGGGTGCTTCTACTCAATACTGCGCAAAGGGTCAGAATACTTATGACCATGTGATATTTCAGTTTTTCTTTCTTTAATTAAATTTGCAAAAATTACATTTGTTTTTTTTTTCAGTCAAGATGGCGTGTAGAGTGTACATTAATGTGAAAAAATTAACTTTTTTGAATTTACCAAATGGCTGAATTGAAACAAAGATTTAAAAAATTAAAGGGGTCCAAATACTTTCCGTACCCACTGTATGTTTCAACTTTTGAAGACCTTTTACAGTTCAGAAAAATGGCAGCAATCATTATTTTGCTGAATCAGCACAGAAGGGAATTACAAAAAATCTGCATTTTGGTGAATGTAAGAATGAAATTCTATTTGACAATATTCACTTATCTCTAATATTATATAATATATTTAAATTATGAAATTCTCCTTAAAAGGAGCTCAATTGGAATTTGCTTATGTTATGTAAATAAAATATATTAAAAAAAACATTAGATTTGTCAATTGTCTGACATACATACACACTTTAATGCCAGGGTCTCACTTGCGAGTGTGATGCGAGAAACCTGCGCGAGACTCTCGCATCAATACCTGGCACTGTTGCTGGTACTCGGGACTGGAGTGTACGGCTGCATAGAA
The DNA here is from genome assembly GCF_051348905.1 of Ranitomeya variabilis. Taxonomy (NCBI): domain Eukaryota; kingdom Metazoa; phylum Chordata; class Amphibia; order Anura; family Dendrobatidae; genus Ranitomeya; species Ranitomeya variabilis. Next base: position 449,745,361 of record NC_135237.1, on the reverse strand, counting down.
ATACATGTAGTCGTACACTCCGGTCCCGAGTGTTGGCAGCAGTGTCGGGAATTGATGCGAGAGACTCGTGTGAGTTTCTCATATCACACTCGCAAGTTTGACCCCGGCCTAATGGTCAAAATGACTAAAAACAGTTAGTACAGTGCCTTGCAAAAGTATTCGGCCCCCTGGAACTTTTCAACCTTTTCCCACATATCATGCTTCAAACATAAAGATACCAAATGTAAATTTTTGGTAAAGAATCAACAACAAGTGGAACACAATTGTGAAGTTGAATGAAATGTATTGGTTATTTTAAATTTTTGTGGAAATTCAAAAACTGAAAAGTGGGGTGTGCAATATTCTTCGGCCCCTTTAACTTAATACTGTGTTGCACCACCTTTTGCTGCGATTACAGCTGCAAGTCGCTTGGGGTATGTCTTTATCAGTTTTGTACATCAAGAGACTGAAATTCTTGCCCATTCTTCCTTGGCAAACAGCTCGAGCTCAGTGAGGTTTGACGGAGATCGCTTGTGAACAGCAGTTTTCAGCTCTTTCCACAGATTCTGGATTGGATTGATTTCTGGACTTTGAGTTGGCCATTCTAACACCTGGATACATTTATTTGTGAACCATTCCATTGTAGATTTTGCTTTATGTTTGGGATCATTGTCCTGTTGGAAGACAAATCTCCGTCCCAGTCTCAGGTCTTTTGCAGACTCAAACAGGTTTTCTTCAAGAATGGTCCTGTATTTGGCTCCATCCATCTTCCCATCAGTTTTAACCATCTTCCCTGTCCCTGCTGAAGAAAAGCAGGCCCAAACCATGATGCTGCCACCACCATGTTTGACAGTGGAGATGGTGTGTTCAGGGTGATGAGCTGTGTTGCCTTTACGCCAAACATATCGTTTGGCATTGTTGCCAAAAAGTTTGATTTTGGTTTCATCTGACCAGAGCACCTTCTTCCACATGTTTGGTATGTCTCCCAGGTGGCTTGTTGCAAACTTTAAACGACACTTTTTATGGATATCTTTGAGAAATGGCTTTCTTCTTGCCACTCTTCCATAAAGGCCAGATTTGTGCAGTGTATGACTGATTGTTGTCCTATGGACAGACTGTCCCACCTCAGCTGTAGATCTCTGCAGTTCATCCAGAGTGATCATGGGCCTCTTGGCTGCATCTCTGATCAGTCTTCTCCTTGTTTGAGATGAGAGTTTAGAGGGACAGCCAGGTCTTGGTAGATTTGCAGTGGTATGATACTCCTTCCATTTCAATATGATCGCTTGCACAGTTGTTGTGAATTCCGTTCTCGGGCTCCCTCCTGTGGTCATGAGTGGTACTGTGTGAGTTTGGTCTTGGGCTCCCTCTGGTGGCCTTTAGCGATATGGCTGGTCTTGGTTGGGCTCAGCTGTTTCATCTCCTGCTAGGCTGGGCCTATTTAACTCACCTGGACCTTTACTTGTCGCCTGCTGTCGGTGTATTCAGTCCTGATCCTGTGCTCTCCTGAATATTCCTTGTGACCAGTCTCCTGCTATTAGAAGCTAAGTTTGCTTGTTCAGTTTCTCATTATTTCCTTGAAAATGTTTCTCATTATATTATGAGTTCAGCCCAGCTTGCTTTTATGTGATTTTTTTGCTTGCTGGTTAGTTCTGGGGTGCAGAGTGCGCCCCTCACATCGTGAGTCGGTGTGGGGGTTCTTGTATTCTCTGCGTGGTTTACTTTTGATAGTTTTTGTACTGACCGCACAGACACCTATCTATTTTCTGCCTATCTAGTATTAGCGGGCCTCATTTGCTAAATCTGTTTCATCTCTACGTTTGTGTTTTCCCCTTGACTCACCGTTATTATTTGTGGGGGGCTATCTAAAACTTTGGGGTACATTTCTCTGAGGCAAGTGAGGTCTTTGCTTTCTCTCTAGGGGTAGTCAGTTTCTCAGGCTGTGATGAGACGTCTAGGTTTTCAGGTAACGTTCCACAGCTGCCTTTAGTGTGTTTGGATAGGATCAGGATTGCGGTCAGTATAGCTTCCACATCCCCAGAACTTGTCCTATATACTCAGGGTATATTTGTCAGGTCAGTTTGAGATCCTACCACCAGGATCATAACAGTACAGCAGGCCAGAAAGTGTTAATGCAGCTAAAGAGGGAGAAGAGAAATCTTAAGGTCATTTTTTTTCCTCTGCACTGTGTTTTGCCTCTCTCCTCCCCTTAATCTCTGGGTGGTTCTGTATGAAGCTACTAATATGGACATTCAGAGTCTGTCTTCTAGTGTGGATCATCTCACTGCAAGGGTACAGGGCATTCAGGATTATGTAATCCGCAGACCTATGTCAGAGCCTAAAATACCTATTCCTGAGCTGTTCTCCGGAGATAGATCTAGGTTTTTGAACTTTAAGAATAATTGTAAGTTATTTCTTTCTCTGAGACCTCGCTCATCTGGCGACTCTGTTCAGCAAGTCAAAATTGTTATTTCTTTGTTGCGAGGTGACCCTCAAGATTGGGCATTCTCTTTGGCGCCAGGAGATCCGGCACTGCTAAATGTTGATGCGTTTTTTCTGGAGCTTGGAGTGCTTTATGAGGAACCAAATCTGGTAGACCAAGCAGAGAAGGTTTTGCTGTCTCTCTCTCAGGTTCGGGATGAAGCAGAGGTTTATTGTCAGAAGTTTAGGAAGTGGTCAGTGCTCACTCAGTGGAATGAGTGCGCCCTGGCGGCGATTTTCAGAAAGGGTCTTTCTGAAGCTCTTAAAGATGTTATGGTGGGGTTCCCCACGCCGACGGGTCTGAATGAGTCAATGTCTTTGGCCATTCAGATTGATCGGCGTTTGCGGGAGCGCAAACCTGTGCACCCTCTGGCGGTATTTTCTGAGAAGAAACCTGAGCCTATGCAATGTGACAGGATTCTGACCAGAGTTGAACGGCAAAACCACAGACGTCAGAATGGGTTGTGCTTTTACTGTGGTGATTCTGCTCATGTTATCTCAGCATGCTCTAAGCGCACAAAAAGGGTTGCCAAGTTTGTCACCACTGGTACTGTACAACCTAAATTCATTTTGTCTGTTACTTTGATTTGCTCTCTGTCATCCTACCCAGTTATGGCTTTTGTGGATTCAGGTGCTGCCCTGAATTTGATGGATTTGTCATTTGCCAGGTTTTATCTTGGAGCCTTTACAATTCCCTATTCCGCTAAAGGGAATTGATGCTACACCATGGGCCAAGAATAAACCTCAGTACTGGACTCAATTGACCATGTGCATGGCTCCTGTACATCAGGAGGTAATTCGCTTTCTGGTGCTACATAATTTGCATGATGTTGTCGTGTTGGGTCTGCCATGGCTGCAGGCTCATAATCCAGTCCTGGATTGGAAAGCAATGTCTGTGTCAAGTTGGGGGTGCCAGGGGATTCATGGCGATGCTCCTTTGGTGTCAATTGCTTCTTCTACTCCTTCTGAAGTCCCTGAATTTTTGTCGGACTACCAGGATGTATTTGATGAGCCCAAATCCAGTGCCCTACCTCCTCATAGGGATTGTGATTGTGCCATAAATCTGATTCCTGGTAGTAAGTTCCCTAAGGGATGACTTTTTAATTTGTCTGTACCAGAACATACTGCTATGCGGAGTTATATAAAGGAGTCCTTGGAGAAGGGACATATTCGCCCGTCCTCGTCCCCTTTGGGTGCGGGGTTCTTTTTTGTGGCCAAGAAGGATAGTTCTGTGAGACCCTGTCTAGATTATCGCCTTCTAAATAACATCACGGTCAAATTTCAGTATCCCTTGCCACTGTTGTCCGATCTGTTTGCCCGGATTAGGGGGGCCAGTTGGTTCACCAAGATAGATCTTCGTGGAGCGTATAATCTTGTGCGCATAAAGCAGGGCGATGAATTGAAAACAGCATTTAATACGCCCGAAGGCCATTTTGAGTACTTGGTGATGCCTTTTGAGCTTTCTAATGCCCCCTCTGTGTTTCAGTCCTTCATGCACGATATCTTCCGAGAGTACCTGGATAGATTTATGATTGTGTACCTGGATGATATTTTGGTCTTTTCTGATGATTGGGAGTCTCATGTGAAGCAGGTCAGGATGGTATTTCAGGTCCTGCATGCCAATGCCTTGTTTGTGAAGGGCTCTAAATGTCTCTTCGGAGTCCAGAAGGTTTCCTTTTTGGGCTTTATTTTTTCTCCTTCTACTATCGAGATGGATCCAGTCAAGGTCCAGGCTATTCATGACTGGACTCAACCTACATCTGTGAAGAGTCTTCAGAAGTTCTTGGGTTTCGCTAATTTTTACCGTCGCTTCATCACTAATTTTTCTAGTGTGGTGAAGCCTTTGACGGATTTGACCAAGAAGGGTTCTGATGTGACGAATTGGTCTTCTGCGGCTGTGGAGGCCTTTCAGGAGTTGAAACGTCGGTTTTCTTCGGCTCCTGTCTTGCGCCAGCCCGATGTCTCTCTTCCCTTTCAGGTCGAGGTTGATGCTTCAGAGATTGGAGCAGCGGCTGTTTTGTAGCAGAGAAGCTCTGATGGCTCTGTGATGAGACCATGTGCTTTCTTTTCAAGAAAGTTTTCGCCTGCCGAGCGGAATTATGATGTTGGTAATCGAGAGTTGTTGGCAATGAAGTGGGCATTTGAGGAGTGGCGACATTGGCTTGAGGGAGCCAAGCATCGTGTGGTGGTCTTGACGGATCACAAGAATTTGACTTATCTCAAGTCTGCCAAACGGTTGAATCCGAGACAGGCTCGATGGTCGCTGTTTTTCTCTCATTTCAATTTCGTGGTTTCAAATCTTCCGGGTTCGAAAAACGTGAAGGCTGATGCCCTTTCTAGGAGTTTTGTACCTTACTCCCCGGAAGTTTCTGAACCGACTGGTGTTCTCAAAGAGGGGGTGATTTTGTCTGCTATCTCTCCTGATCTGCGACGGGTGTTGCAGGAGTTTCAGGCCAATAGACCTGACCGTTGTCCACCGGAGAGACTGTTTGTCCCAGACAGATGGACCAGTAGAGTTATTTCCGAGGTTCATTCTTCGGTGTTGGCGGGTCATCCTGGGATTTTTGGTACCAGGGATTTGGTGGCGAGATCCTTTTGGTGGCCTTCCTTGTCGCGGGATGTGCGTTCCTTTGTGCAGTCCTGTGGGATTTGTGCTCGGGCCAAGCCTTCGTGTTCTCGTGCCAGTGGATTGCTTTTGCCTTTGCCTGTCCCGAAGAGGCCTTGGATGCATATTTCCATGGATTTTATTTCGGATCTTCCTGTCTCTCAAAAGATGTCTGTCATCTGGGTGGTTTGTGATCGTTTTTCCAAAATGGTCCATTTGGTACCCTTGCCTAAGTTGCCTTCCTCCTCCGATTTGGTGCCATTGTTTTTTCAGAATGTGGTTCGTTTACATGGTATTCCGGAGAACATTGTGTCCGACAGAGGATCCCAGTTTGTGTCCAGATTTTGGCGGTCCTTTTGTGCTAAGATGGGCATTGAATTGTCTTTTTCATCAGCCTTCCATCCTCAGACGAATGGTCAAACCGAATGAACTAATCAGACGCTGGAGGCTTATTTGAGATGTTTTGTTTCTGCTGACCAGGATGATTGGGTGACCTTTTTGCCATTGGCTGAGTTCGCCCTCAATAATCGGGCTAGTTCTGCTACTTTGGTTTCACCTTTATTTTGCAATTCTGGTTTTCATCCTTGTTTCTCCTCGGGTCAGGTTGAGTCTTCTGACTGTCCTGGTGTGGATTCTGTGGTGGATAGGTTGCAGCAGATTTGGAACCATGTGGTGGACAATTTGACTTTGTCCCAAGAGAAGGCTCAGCGCTTTGCTAACCGCCGTCGCTGTGTGGGTCCCCTACTTCGTGTGGGGGATTTGGTATGGTTGTCTTCTCGTTATGTCCCGATGAAGGTTTCCTCTCCTAAGTTCAAGCCTCGTTTCATCGGTCCTTATAAGATTTTGGAAATCTTCAACCCTGTGTCTTTTCGTTTGGACCTCCCAACATCGTTTGCCATTCATAATGTGTTCCATAGGTCATTGTTACGGAGATATGTGGTGCCTGTGGTCCCTTCTGTTGATCCTCCTGCTCCGGTCTTGGTCGAGGGGGAGTTGGAATATGTGGTGGAGAAGATCTTGGATTCTTGTATTTCGAGACGGAGGCTTCAGTACTTAGTGAAATGGAAGGGTTATGGTCAGGAGGATAATTCCTGGGTTGTCGCCTCCGATGTCCATGCGGCCGATTTGGTTCGTGCCTTTCATTTGGCTCGTCCTGATCGGCCTGGGAGCTCTGTTGAGGGTTCGGTGACCCCTCCTCAAGGGGGGGTACTGTTGTGAATTCCGTTCTCGGGCTCCCTCCTGTGGTCATGAGTGGTACTGTGTGAGTTTGGTCTTGGGCTCCCTCTGGTGGCCTTTAGCGATATGGCTGGTCTTGGTTGGGCTCAGCTGTTTCATCTCCTGCTAGGCTGGGCCTATTTAACTCACCTGGACCTTTACTTGTCGCCTGCTGTCGGTGTATTCAGTCCTGATCCTGTGCTCTCCTGAATATTCCTTGTGACCAATCTCCTGCTATTAGAAGCTAAGTTTGCTTGTTCAGTTTACCATTATTTCCTTGAAAACGTTTCTCATTATATTATGAGTTCAGCCCAGCTTGCTTTTATGTGATTTTTTGCTTGCTGGTTAGTTCTGGGGTGCAGAGTGCGCCCCTCACATCGTGAGTCGGTGTGGGGGTTCTTGTATTCTCTGCGTGGTTTACTTTTGATAGTTTTTGTACTGACCGCACAGACACCTATCTATTTTCTGCCTATCTAGTATTAGCGGGCCTCATTTGCTAAATCTGTTTCATCTCTACGATTGTGTTTTCCCCTTGACTCACCATTATTATTTGTGGGGGGCTATCTAAAACTTTGGGGTACATTTCTCTGAGGCAAGTGAGGTCTTTGCTTTCTCTCTAGGGGTAGTCAGTTTCTCAGGCTGTGACGAGACGTCTAGGTTTTCAGGTAACGTTCCACAGCTGCCTTTAGTGTGTTTGGATAGGATCAGGATTGGGGTCAGTATAGCTTCCACATCCCCAGAACTTGTCCTATATACTCAGGGTATATTTGTCAGGTCAGTTTGAGATCCTACCACCAGGATCATAACACACAGTGCTCCTTGTGATGTTTAAAGTTTTGGAAATCATTTTGTATCCAAATCCAGCTTTAAACTTCTCCACAACAGTATCACGGACCTACCTGTAGTGTGCCTTGGTCTTCATGATGCTCTCTATACTTCAAACAGAACCCTGAGACTATCACAGAGCAGGTGCATTTATACTGAGACTTGATTACACACAGATGGATTATATTTATCATCATTAGGCATCTAGGACAACATTGGATCATTCAGAGATCCACAATGAACTTCTGGAATAAGTTTGCTGCACTGAAAGTAAAGGGGCCGAATAATATTCCACGCCCCACTTGTTATGATAGGGCTAGCGGAACGCACCTAATGAAAGTATATATTTTATTAGGATAGATGCATTCGCAGCCCGGGGTCCACCGTGCAGGAGAACCTGCTGCTAGTAAATAGCGGAACTATTAGCAGTGTTAGCTAACTCTGTTACTTCACAGAGCAGCCGTGAACTCAAAGCGCTGCGCCCTGTTAGTATTCACAGAGGCACAGGCTAACTGTCTAAACAAGAGCAGTCAGTGGTCTTGCACGCACACGAAACTCCTCGCCGGAGGTGCCAGCATTCTAGGGACTTATTTCCCTGAACACACACATACAAGACCACACTGGCGCAAAGTACATAAATGAAAGCAATACTAGCGCATGGCCGTGCGGCCATGCGAGCCTTATATAGCTGCAGCAAGTAAAAGACCTTCCCAGAAGGACCAATGAGAGGCTGCCATACCTGAGCATGTGACCCTAAATCTCTACTGAGAGATCTTGCCCTGGGCATGCTCAGTATGTGCCAAGCACCTACAGGACCTTCCTGAAAGGACCAATGGACTTAGCTGCAGTAACTGACCATGTGACCCTCGATCTCCACTGAGAGATCTTACTCAGGGCATGCTCAGAACAAGAAGAGCAGGACTTAGTCCCAGAAGCATCTGCTCGCCGCTGCCCAGCACTGACTTCAATGGCAGAAGCAGGAAACGCAGCAGTAACTCTTTGTACAGAGTGGGACTGAGCAAGATGCTGGGACCGACGTCTAAGCTGAGCAGGCTCCACTGCGGCAGGAGAAGAATGGGAGACCGCAGCGGAGATGGCCCGAGATTCCCCCTGTGCAGAGGTGGGAACTTGACCCCTAAAACCACTTTTCAGTGTTTGAATTTCCACAAAAAATTTAAATAATCAATAGATTTCGTTCAACTTCACAATTGTCTTCCACTTGTTGTTGATTCTTCACCAACAATTTACATTTGGTATCTTTATGTTTGAAGCATGATATGTGGGAAAAGGTTGAAAAGTTCCAGGGGGCCGAATACTTTTGCAAGGCACTGTAAAAGTGCTAATAAGCACAATGGGATCTGTCATTTATGGACGTAGGCCATTTCTAGAGGTGGCCAGGCACATTTGAAAGCAGTTGACAAAATAATTCTTTAGACTATTACCTTAGTCAACTTTCCCATTATCAAGCATGATGTGCTCTGCTGTAATGTGTATGAAGGCTGTACTCCACTGGCAAAGTCAAGAGGAAAGAGAAAACAGAAATAAGTATGCACCCTCTTAAAAGGATATGGACACATCTGGAGGCTTATTTTTTACTTAATTGCATGTATATTGGGAAAAAAATACATTTTGTAATTGGGTTTTATTAAAAGTGAAACCTATTTTACTTTTATGACTATTTACCTACTTATTGCTGGCTATACAATGAAATTAAAGGCTAGCTTAGTACTTTTATTTTGTTGACCTATACAAAGGATATGTCATCAATATTTGATTGGTGGTGGTCCGACAATGGATATCCCTGCTAGTCAGATTTACTTGCTGCTCATGGTAGCTGGATGTTAACAGTTGCAGAGCTAAGTAGCAATGCTCCATCAACCATGTAGTGGCTGTTTCCAGGTACAACAGATCGAATGAATAAGTGTGGATCTGGAGTGCAAGACAAGGCAGTATGGGGAAATGTGCTCTGTAGCACCAGAAGTCATCTAGACCATTTGTGACTTATTCAATCTTCTGCAATGTATAAATAAGGCATTTTTTTGGTGATTCCCATGACTAGAATCACAAATTGATCAAAATCACCAGGACCTGAGAATATCATTAAAATCTGCAGAGCAGAATAAATTCATTATTATTTATTGTTTAACCCGGCTGTTGTGGAAAAATTATATAAAAAAAAGTATTTTGCCTCAAATGAGTTAATGTTTGTTATTTCCAGGTGGGTGTTATCAGAGAGTTTTCACTGGGGTGTGTACTTCTTCTGCCTGTATGATTCTGACCAATCATATGCAGGCAGCAACACCGAAAGGAAAGAAGGACATGCCCTCACAATAGCTTAGAGCAGAATTCACAGTTTGTGAGATGTAGTTATACAGCTCTGATCTGGTCTAACCTCCTGCATGAGTCAAAGTGAGGGGATAGACAATTCAGCTGAGTCTAGCTGTGTCACATTACTAACCCAACTGAGAAACTTTCATTGATTAGTTATTGAGGCGTGTTCTTCTTTACCTTGAGTATTGCTGCCTGCTTCTAACTGCTTAACATTATTCATAGGGAAGAAGTAAACACCTCCAGTAAAAAGTCTTTGATAACACTCACTTGAACTTAGAAAAACTTAACTTATAAAGGTAAAAATACTTTGTTTCAAGGCCGGGATGAGAGGTAGGCAGGGTAGTCACCTGCCTAGGGCACTACCTTCTTTCTAGCCGAGGGAAGAAAAAACCTTGACATTGTTGAATGCCTGCAGCCACACATCACCTTCTTCCAGCAGAAGGTGTTCAGCACAGTAATGGCCGGGATATGGGCACATAGGGGAGCAGTGTCAGTCACGGTCAATGCTCAGAAATCTCTCTGCCTGTGCCACAGCCATTGCTCCTTACCCACACTCAATTGTATTCGCATCTGTAAGTCATTAATGCAACTGTTGTCAGTGCTGTACAGTACAGAATCAAAGGAGCTGTAATGAACTCTCTGCTCTACTGGGAACTACGGTGCATGCAAAGGACATCAGAAGTTGCAATGCAGTGATGTCATTGCACTGTCCAGCACCCACTGCTACACAAGATGGAAGAGGAGACGGAACTGTGCTGGAAAGGGAACCTGGATTAGATGAGCATAAGTTTTTTTTTAGTTTATTAAATTATTTTCCTAATGAATTGAGGGTATTATACCTAGGGCCTGCTGAGACATTCCAAGAGGTGCTGGCTATGGGGACGTTCCAAGAGAAGCAGGCTATGGAAACATAAGGGGCTGGCCTTGAGGACATATGGTGCTGGCTATGGAACATCACAAGAGAGGCTGGCTATGTTGATATAACAAAAGGGAGACCATACTGTATTGTGTGGTATTGAGGACCTTATATTGGGGGTTGTGGTGACCATACCGTATAGGTGGCTGTGGCGGACATTATACTGAATATTGGAGTGCTGCGATGGATATAATACTGTGAGGGGTGCTGTGGGGAACATCAAACTGTATATAAGGAGGTGTGGGGCCATTACACTTTATGGGGTGCCATGGGCACCATCACACTATATAATGGGAGTCTGTGGTGGATATCATACTACATAGGAGGCTGTGAAGGACATCATAGTGTATATTGGGGGCTATTGTGGATATTATACTGTATATTGGGGGCTGTGTTGGATATCACACTGTGTGGGGTGCTGTGGGGGATATTATACTGTATATAAGGGGCTGTCGGACGATTATACTGTATTAATGACAAGTGACCCCATTTTGAGTGCATTAGGTTGGTGTACATGAGTAGTGTAAAGTGCATCAGCTTGGCATACATGAGTTGTGTAGTGTTTGTTAGGTTGGCATACTTGAGTTGTGCAGTGTATGTCAAGATGAAATACATGAGTTATGTAAGTTAGAAATTAATTTAGTAGTTTTAGGATTGGATGTGTGGTACAGTTGGAAGCTTTCTTTTATGCACAAGCCAGGTTTGATGGGGGAAGGTGTCACATTCATAAGTGGTGCTCTTGTTTTTCCCTCTTCTGTAACACACTCAGCACCTCTTTTGCAACCTTCCTTTTTTGAGGTTTGAGGGACATCCCTGGGGAATGTTGGCCTGGTACAATATGAGCATCGTAAGTTCCAGAAATACTGGGGCCAGCTCCTTCCTGATCTCCAAAGATTAGGGCTTTGATCACTACCTCCTGGAACTGAAGGTACGATGTACTGGTCGGGCCTGCACATTGTGATAGCACAAAAGCGTTGTACATTGCCATCTGTACGATGTGCATGGCCACCTTCTTGTACCACACGTTGACTTTTCTCATGGCATTCTATGGCTGGAAGACTTGATCATAAAGACTTATAAACACGTGATGGTGTCTCCATGGTGTTGGATGTTTTGGTCTCCCCGAGGCCAATCATCTGTTCCTTCACAGCCTTTTACTAGGCACTGCTCCTAATAGCCAGATTCCTACTCCACACTGATGAGGGGCAAACACCCCGAAACAGCTGTCTGTGGATGGATACCATGCTTGGCATAGGTGGTTTTCCTGTATTGGATGTTTTCCTTTATTGGATGCTGCCCTTCCCGTGGTTGTTCCCTCCCGGCGAAAGGTCTGGCTATTCACTGCTTGCGTCGAGAAACACGTGATGGTGTCTCCGCAGCTATCCTACATGCATTTGCATATTTCCCATAAGGGATGGGGGCAGTGTTCTGGATCACTGCGTTGAGAAACACGTGATGGTGTCTCCGCGGTGTTGGATGTTTTGGTCTCCCCGAGGCCAATCATCTGTTCCTTCACAGCCTTTTACTAGGCACTGCTCCTAATAGCCAGATTCCTACTCCACACTGATGAGGGGCAAACACCCCGAAACAGCTGTCTGTGGATGGATACCATGCTTGGCATAGGTGGTTTTCCTGTATTGGATGTTTTCCTTTATTGGATGCTGCCCTTCCCGTGGTTGTTCCCTCCCGGGGAAAGGTCTGGCTATTCACTGCTTGCGTCGAGAAACACGTGATGGTGTCTCCGCAGCTATCCTACATGCATTTGCATATTTCCCATAAGGGATGGGGGCAGTGTTCTGGATCACTGCGTTGAGAAACACGTGATGGTGTCTCCGCGGTGTTGGATGTTTTGGTCTCCCCGAGGCCAATCATCTGTTCCTTCACAGCCTTTTACTAGGCACTGCTCCTAATAGCCAGATTCCTACTCCACACTGATGAGGGGCAAACACCCCGAAACAGCTGTCTGTGGATGGATACCATGCTTGGCATAGGTGGTTTTCCTGTATTGGATGTTTTCCTTTATTGGATGCTGCCCTTCCCGTGGTTGTTCCCTCCCGGGGAAAGGTCTGGCTATTCACTGCTTGCGTCGAGAAACACGTGATGGTGTCTCCGCAGCTATCCTACATGCATTTGCATATTTCCCATAAGGGATGGGGGCAGTGTTCTGGATCACTGCGTTGAGAAACACGTGATGGTGTCTCCGCGGTGTTGGATGTTTTGGTCTCCCCGAGGCCAATCATCTGTTCCTTCACAGCCTTTTACTAGGCACTGCTCCTAATAGCCAGATTCCTACTCCACACTGATGAGGGGCACACACCCCGAAACAGCTGTCTGTGGATGGATACCATGCTTGGCATAGGTGGTTTTCCTGTATTGGATGTTTTCCTTTATTGGATGCTGCCCTTCCCGTGGTTGTTCCCTCCCGGGGAAAGGTCTGGCTATTCACTGCTTGCGTCGAGAAACACGTGATGGTGTCTCCGCAGCTATCCTACATGCATTTGCATATTTCCCATAAGGGATGGGGGCAGTGTTCTGGATCACTGCGTTGAGAAACACGTGATGGTGTCTCCGCGGTGTTGGATGTTTTGGTCTCCCCGAGGCCAATCATCTGTTCCTTCACAGCCTTTTACTAGGCACTGCTCCTAATAGCCAGATTCCTACTCCACACTGATGAGGGGCAAACACCCCGAAACAGCTGTCTGTGGATGGATACCATGCTTGGCATAGGTGGTTTTCCTGTATTGGATGTTTTCCTTTATTGGATGCTGCCCTTCACGTGGTTGTTCCCTCCCGGGGAAAGGTCTGGCTATTCACTGCTTACGTCGAGAAACACGTGATGGTGTCTCCGCAGCTATCCTACATGCATTTGCATATTTCCCATAAGGGATGGGGGCAGTGTTCTGGATCACTGCGTTGAGAAACACGTGATGGTGTCTCCGCGGTGTTGGATGTTTTGGTCTCCCCGAGGCCAATCATCTGTTCCTTCACAGCCTTTTACTAAGCACTGCTCCTAATAGCCAGATTCCTACTCCACACTGATGAGGGGCAAACACCCCGAAACAGCTGTCTGTGGATGGATACCATGCTTGGCATAGGTGGTTTTCCTGTATTGGATGTTTTCCTTTATTGGATGCTGCCCTTCCCGTGGTTGTTCCCTCCCGGGGAAAGGTCTGGCTATTCACTGCTTGCGTTGAGAAACACGTGATGGTGTCTCCGCAGCTATCCTACATGCATTTGCATATTTCCCATAAGGGATGGGGGCAGTGTTCTGGATCACTGCGTTGAGAAACACGTGATGGTGTCTCCGCGGTGTTGGATGTTTTGGTCTCCCCGAGGCCAATCATCTGTTCCTTCACATTGATCATAAAGACTAACTCCTGCCATGTTCTTGTTTGACCCCAATACACAGTGTGGTCTGTGGACCTGCCTAGAAGTACCTCGTACAGTGCTGGGGGTGCTGACCTTACCATGTATGGAGGTCAAGAAAAGGACATCCCTCTTGTCCTTGTATTTGACAACCAGCATGTTGTTGCTACTATGGGCTCTGCTCTCCCTTTTCTGAGCATCTGCTCAATTAGCATCTTAGGGAGGCCTCTCTGATTTTTGCAGATAGTACCGCAAGCTGAGGTAGCTCATGCAGGGGGTGCACCAAATCCCACACAATTTTCCCACTCACTCCTAGGACAGGATGATTTTCAGGGGGATCAATCCAAGTGTCCTTCCCTTCATTAAACCTAAACCCTGAGGTACTTTCACACAGTTTGTAGAGCATACTGGTCAGGTATTGCAAGAATTTGAGTCTCCCTTTGAAATGGATTAGGCACTCATCCATGCAGATGTCCCTTTGGGTCATGTACACTTCAGCAAACTTGTTACTGAAGTGATCAATGACCGGCTGAACTTTGAAAAGACGGTCAAATTTGGAGTCACCTCGGGGACGATACAGTGCATTATTGTCGTAATGCAAATATTTTTTCATAACCTCAAAATGTTTATGGATCATAGCCATGTGGAATACTGCTACTTTTCTGCAAAGGGGACAGGACAACTGCTCCGTATTGAAGAGAGTTTGGATGGAGTCACATATTGTGACATTTTGGCCAAAAATCTCCTTCCCTCATTAAGAGCATTAACGATGGGTCATGACTGTATTTTCCAGCATGACAATGACCAGAAAAACCCAGCCAGGGCAACTAAGAAGTGGCTCCGCAAAAAGCATTATAAGGTCCTGGAGTGGCCTAGCCAGACTCCAGACCTGAACCCAATAGAAAATCTTTGGAGGGAGCTGAAACTCAATGTTGCCCAGTCCTGAATACTGAAATATCTGGAGAAGATCTTTGTTGACGCGTGGGCCAAAATCCCTGGTGCAGTGTGTGCAAACTTGGTCAAGAATTGCAGGAAACATCTGACCTCTGTAATTGCAAACAAAGGTTCTGTACCAAATATTATGTTTTTTTTGTTTATTGTACCAAATACTTATTTCATGTAATAAAATGCAAATTATTATGTAAAAATCATACAATGTGATTTTTTTTTTTTTTTAGGTTTTTTTTACATTTTCTCCTAATGTTTTACATATGCATAATTTTGCACATTTTTTTCTACAGAAAATCATAAAACATCTCTGGGGAACAACTTTTTTTTGCTTTAGTGCTAATTCTTTTCACTGTAAGTGTGGTAGAGATAGGACCCCAGTTACAGAGGTAAACTGCCCACTATAGTGACCGAAGCCACTCATAAACCTGACTTGGGTCTGCTAGGACCCGGCAGTTTTGCTATATCAGACTAGGGCAATCATGTGATCACCAGGTCCTACATTGGCATAGTGCTTGCATAGCACTCATTGAGCACTATATAGCCACAAAAAGAAAGACACAAGCAGTGATAATCCACTTTATTTTCTTCCCAGGGTCTTGGCTCTTACTGTTAGATTGTATTGTAGAAGTATTAGGAACTTTACCCATGCACTATAAATTTACAATGGCGCAAGGTTAAAGCCCAGGACCAAGCCCTGTAAATAAACAACAATTTGTCATTTTCAGGTTAATGCTACATACAGTATGCATATTTTACACCTGAACTCCACAAGAAAATGCATAGATACTGTATGTAACATAAAAGCATAAAGTAATTTTTATAATTTGTTAGTGCAGCATGCCAGAAATGATCCTAAATCAGTTTTATAATTGCAGGTATTTTTTTTTTTTAAAGGGCAAGAGCATGAGTTTGTTCACACCGCACACACTGGGTAATAAAATTCAAGTGCTTCTTTGAACATACAGTAAAGATCTGTGAACCTTGACCGATATTGTGACTGCAGTTGATAATTTCAGCTTGTCTTCTTATGATATAAAGTAATTAGAGTTGTTTATAATTGGATAAATTATACCATCTACATTCAACCGTAATGTCCCCATATAATTGGAAAATGATCCATTGAACCAATTTACATTTAAATCAAGAAATAAAATGTAATTGAAGAAAATTCAAGGATTGTACACTGAATTTTATTTTAAAATATCATTGTTGCACGAGTTAAACAATAATAAATAGTCTGAGCAAAACCTAATATTTAACCCCACCTGCAAGATACAACACCATCAATCTTCTGTTCTCCTCTATCATGTAGGCCACAATTAATTACAAAAAACCCTAACAAGACTAGGCACTCATTAGCACCAGCTGGCACTAACTGATTCAAAGCAAGGGGTCTTTTATAGTTCACTCTGATTGGTTGTAAATGATTCAGAATAATTTCAAATCATTTAAATATTCTCTATGTGGAGTTGATGACTGTCCCTTTTAAAGTCTACTATGTCTTGAGAAAGTTTGCTTTATATTTTCTTTAATAATTTTTATTTACATAATCATTTCTTATTTTGCTTTAAAATTCCCCTTATCTTTTCTGACGAATTTTAAATTATGCCAACTATGTAAATTACTTGCTATGTAAATGCATACTATTTGCATGAAGGTTTGCGTTGTCTCTACATAATGTAACTGGCTCTTGTATGGCTTTATTTATTATTGGAGAATTTTTGTCTTAATTTAGGAGATATTTGGTGTTATTTTGGATCAACAATGTAATGTAATAAGAATTATTAAATGTAATAACTAATCAGTGTTTCAAAATGTTCAACATCTATTAACTTATTGTATAGTGAAACAGTACAACAATGGTATATTTAGGAATATAATGTAAAAATTGATTAAATGTACATACAATCATTGTTTACATTGTTTTATATGTTGATAGATCGGACATTTCAGAATACAGTGATATTAAAAATTTGTATTTTTTTCTTATTATTCTATTTTTAATGGGTCAAAAGGGGGTACTTTAAAGGTTGTTTTTTTATAATTTTAAAACTTTATTTTTCACTTTTTACTTTATTTAATAGTCCCCTTAGGAGACTTGAAGCAGCGATCGCCTGATTGCTTGTGCTTTACGCAGCAGAGCTACAGCCCTGCTATGTACAGCAAAAATCACGATCTCCTATAAAAGCCGGCCACAAGCTCACTTTCATAGAAGATTCACAATGACAGGCACAGTGGTCTTCTGCAGATCCTTGGCTGTCATGGCAACACATCCGCGTCCCCCGATCATGTGACAGAGGCACCAATGGGTGACAGTTGTCACGCGCTTCCAGCCGACTCTTACTAAATGCCACTTTCAGTGATTAAGCAGCATTTAACTTGTTAACAGCTATGGGTGGATATCAAATCTTCCCACCACTGTTTGAGGCACTTGATGGCTGATTAAATCAGCCATCAAGTGAGGGGAAAGATGTGGGCACAGCGCCTGAATCCTCATCAAAGGCAGGAACATGGCTGAGGACGTAGATATACATCATCGGTCATGAAGGGGTTAAGGCTACCCCCTCCACAGTACTGGAGTGAGATAGTAGTTGTTGGATCAAAATGGATCAGTTGAAAAATACAAAATGTAAGGTACTTTTTGCCCACGAACTACCTACAGTGTAGGTGTTTTGTAAAAAGTCAACCGATTTAATAATTTCTTCATTATTTCATTGGCTTTGGAAGGTCAAATTGCAAAGAACAATATATTAATACAACACATAGAATACATCAGTAGATACAACATTTTCATTACTTATTATAACATTATTACAGCCCCTGATGAAGGCAGACGCCGAAAGTCATTGTACTTACATAAATCCTATTATCTAATTTCATATTTACTATGTATTGTCTGACCCATAGAAATGGATATATGCTATTGATACAGTGGCATATAAAAGTTTGGCCACCCATGGTGAAAATTACTGTTATTGTGAACAATTAATTAAGTTGAACATGAAATAATCTCTAAAATGCCTTACATTAAAGATAATACATTTCCTTTGTATTTTAGGCAAAACAATATATATATTTTAACCCCTTCATGACCTTGGGATTTTTTGTTTTTCCGTGTTCGTTTTTCACTCCCCTCCTTCCCAGAGCCAGAACTTTTTTATTTTTCCGTCAATTTGGCCATGTGAGGGCTTATTTTTTGCGGAATGAGTTGTACATTTGAACGACATAATTGGTTTTACCATGTCATGTACTAGAAAACGGGAAAAAAATTCCAAGTGCGGTGAAATTGCAAAAAAAGAGCAATCCCACGCTTGTTTTTTGCTTGGCTTTTTTGCTAGGTTCACTAAATGCTAAAACTGACCTGCCATTATGATTCTACAGGTCACTACGAGTTCATAGACACCTAACATGACTAGGTTATTTTTTAACCAAGTGGTGAAAAAAAATTCCAAACTTTGCTAAAAACAAAAAAAAATTGCGCCATTTTACGATACTCGTAGCGTCTCAATTTTTCATGATCTGGGGTCGGTTGAGGGCTTATTTTTTGCGTGCCGAGCTGGCATTTTTAATGATTCCAATTTGGTGCATATACGTCCTTTTGATTGCCCGTTATTGCATTTTAATTCAATGTTGCGGCGACCAAAAAAATGTAATTCTGGCGTTTCAATTTTTTTCTCGTTACGCCGTTTAGCGATCAGGTTAATGCTTTTTTTATTGATAGATCAGGCAATTCTGAAAGTGGCGATACCAAATATGTGTAGGTTTGATTTTTTTTTATTGATTTATTTTGATTGGGGAGAAAGGGGGGTGATTTAAACTTTTATATTTTTTTATTTTTTTCACATTTTTTTTACTTTTTGTATAACTTTTGCCATGCTTCAATAGCCTCCATGGGAGGCTAGAAGCAGGCACCACTCGATCGGCTCTGCTACATAGCAGCGATCTGATGTTCGCTGCTATGTAGTAGAAAATCAGGTGTGCTGTGAGCGCCGACCACAGGGTGGCGCTCACATCTACCGGCGATCAGTATCCATAGTGGTCTCAAGGACCTCTATGGTTACAATGGAGAAGCATCGCCAACCTCCGATCATGTGACGGGGGTCGGCGATGCGCTCATTTCCGGCCGCCCGGCCGGATGCTGTAGTTAAATGCCGCTGTCTGCGTTTGACAGCGGCATTTAACTGCTGTTCAAAACAGTTCAAAACAGCTGTTCAAAACAGCTGACATGTCCCGGCTTTGATGCGGGCTCACCACCGGAGCCCTGCATCAAAGCAGGGGAGCTGACCTCGGACGTACTGTCCCGTCCGAGGTCAGTAAGGGGTTAATCTTGTATATTTTAAAATTGCAAAAAGGAAAATGGCCTTAGGCAAAAGTTTAGGCACCCTGCATGATTAGTACCTAGTAGCACCCCCTTTTGAAAGTATCACAGCTTGTAAACGCTTTTTCTAGCCAGAGTTTTTCAGGTCTTATTTGAGCTATTTTCATCCATTTTTCTTTGGAAAATTGTTCCAGCTCTGTGAGAATTCTGGGTCTTCTTGCCTGCAGTGCTATTTTGAGGTCTAGTCAGAGATTTTCAATGATGCTCAGATGAAGTGACTGTGAGGGCCATTGTAAAATCTTCAGGTTGCATCTTTTGAGGTAGTCTATTTTGGATTTTGACTTGAGTTTAGGTGTATTATCCATTTGGAGAAGACATCCTCTTTGCAACTTCAGCTTTTTTACAGATGGTGTTATGTTTGCATCAAGAATTTGTTGAAATTTCATTGAATCCATTCTTCCCTCAATCTGTGAAATGTTCACTGTGCAATTGGCTGCAACACAACTCCAAAGCATAATTGATCCACCTCTAGCCTAGAAGAGGCTATTTACATAAAGTGATAATATATGATTTATCAACAACAAGGCATCTGATATGAGGCAAACTGGTAGGACTTTTTTCAGCAGTCTATAACTTGTATGCCCATATTAATAGTTTAGACTGGTCAAAAGTGGTGACAGATTCCCTTTAAAGGTGTAAATTCAACCTTTGGGAACCCTCATTCACCGATTCCCAGCCATTTATATGCTATTCATTTTTGTATATGTCATAGAAATCCTTAGAGAGTTCAGCTCTGTATTGAAGTCGATGGTGCATGCTGTGCACCAAAAATACTATTACTCGAGTATTACGGTGCTCAAATGTGTTCATTATTCAGTAAAAGGCGGTGCTTAATGTAAAACTCGAATCCCCCACCCTGCATCTTTGACGCTTGCTACACAGCCAATAAGCATGTGGGGATTGCCTGTGAGTCACTGTAATATCATAGCCATCTTGGTTGTGGCATTACTGTGAATATTTATACTGAGCTGGGTGGCACCTGACCTTTAATATTCCCTGCATCATCAGGGAATATAAAAGGTCAGGCACCACACAGCTCAGTACACTAACACCATTGCACAGCTCTGTGACCCTTCATACTGGAGGGAGAGAGTGCATATATACAGAGCCATGCAGCGGCACTAGCCTGATATAGGGCTTCTATACTCTTGCTGGTATAATAGCCAAATTTATCGGTAATATATTGCTCATCCATCGGGCATTTCATATTCTTGGGTACATTTCGTTGGTATATAACCCTCAAAAAACTTGTTAAAAAATGTAGGCCTTAGCACATATCTGAGATTTGTTATGTGAGCTTATATGTTTGTTTTCTGTTTTGTTACCTGAAAACTTAAATAAAGAATTTCAACAAAAAATAAATAAATAAAAAAAAAATGTAGGCCTTGTGCACACTTTGCAGATTTGGTGTGTTTTTGTCACATTTGTTTTCTGCACGGATTTGTGACAAAACCTGAAGCAAAATCTGATGCGAGCAAAGTGAATGAGAAACCTGAAGTGTCATGCGCACATTGTGTTTTTAACTTGCAGATTTGATTCAGAAAATAATCTGCAGCATGTCAATTCTCTGTGCATTTTTACTCTGTGTTTTTCAACAATCATTTCACTCAAATCAATATAAAGCACAGGCAAAAAAGCACCAAAAACAAGTGTTTTTGCAGCTGCATTTTTCCTGCCTAGAGATGCAGAAAGTGTGCAGAAATTTGACTCAAAATATGCACAAACCCTTATCGGTATTATATTGCTCACCCATAGACTATTCCGTAGTCTGGAGTACATTTCCTTGGTATATAACGCTCAAAAGCGCATAGACTTTATGAGTCTAGGAGTACCACTACATGACAATTTGAACAGAATGTGTACGAGGCCCTCCTTTATCTCTTTTGGTTTACTTAAATTACATTTTTTACATCCTTTTTAAATGTTGCCTTATATAAAAGTCATTATACAGAAAAAAATGTTTAGCAAATTTGTCATCGGTTTGAAATGTTTTATTGTTACTCCTTAAAGTTGAGTAAAAGTGTGACACAATTGTTCTCAGCAGAAATGTGGGAGTCAAAGATGCTTCCAGGGGTCTTTCCCATCCTGTTCTATTTCCATTCATCCCTTTTCCCATCAATATGAGCATTTTCACTGCACCCCCACCCTAAGATTTTGTGTAAGGTCTGTGCGAAAAAAAAGCTAGGCTTTGACATTGACTCCCATTATACTCGTTATTTGAATCAAGCATTCGAGCATTAGGAATTGCTCGGTTCAAGCAACGAGCACCCAAGCATTTTAGTGCTTGTTCATCATAGTATCCACTAATGTAACTTTACTCTGCCTGTAAAGAGCATCACAATGATATTTTAAAGGGTATCTGTCACTAAGATCAACCCTTCTAAGCCATCTATATGGTCATGCAGGTCATAGGAAGCTGAATAAATTATACCTTGATATCTGCGATCCAATGTCTTATTCCAGAGAAATCCATGTTTTTCTTGTATGTAAATGAGCTGTTCCAGTCTATGATCTGCATGAAAATCTGCCTCCAGAGCTTTTTTTTTTTATAAAAAAAGGTGTTACCAGTGTAAGATATGCAACACACACAGAGCAGAAGAATAAAACTTTGTCTAAAAACACACATGGTAGCAGCTGCAGTTCTCACAGCTCTGCTGTACTACAACACTAACTGCCTGTGAGATGGAACCTGAAGCACTGAAAGGAACCTGCAAATGAGTCAGCTATAGTCACACACAGCTTTGCAATGAGATCAAGAAAGCAGAGAGCAGCCATTATACAGCTTCCGAATGACCTGTGTGCCCATATAGACTGCTTAAAAGGGTTGATAGTACAGATTCCCTTTACATTTAGTTGGTTTGTTTAAAGTTTACTTCCCAAAATATGTGATTTTCCATAATAGATGAGGAACACGTACTCAGTTATGTAAAGGATGGCTATCTAAATTGGCTTTTCTTTTAACAACATAAACAACTTTATTATTTGTATTTGTGAAAAGGGTCAACATAGGCTCTATCTCTAAAACATAGGGAATGCACCAATTTAGGGCAAATACGCACTCTGTCTTTATAGTTACCCATATTTAGGAGCCATAAGTAGCTGGTCCTTAAAGTAAGCTTTTGGACCTTTTGGAACTGTACAAAATAACAGAACAGTAAATATGTAGAGCCCCTTAACCCCTTTCTGCCATCTGACTTCCTTTCTGCCATCTGACTTACTATCCCGTCCATGTGCCCTGTGAAAGTATTCGGCCCCCTGGAACTTTTCAACCTTTTCCCACATATCATGGTTCAAACATAAAGATACCAAATGTAAATTTTTGGTGAAGAATCAACAACAAGTGGAACACAATTGTGAAGTTGAACGAAATTTATTGGTTATTTTACATTTTTGTGGAAATTCAAAAACTGAAAAGTGGGGCGTGCAATATTATTCTGCCCCTTTACTTTCAGTGCAGCAAACTCACTCAAGAAGTTCATTGTGGATCTCTGAATGATCCAATGTTGTCCTAAATGCCTAATGATGATAAATATAATCCACCTGTGTGTAAACAAGTCTCCATATAAATGCACCTGCTCTGTGATAGTCTCAGGGTTCTGTTTGAAGCACAGAGAGCATCATGAAGACCAAGGAACACAACAGGCAGGTCCGTGATACTGTTGTGGAGAAGTTTAAAGCCGGATTTGGATACAAAATGATTTCCAAAACTTTAAACATCCCAAGGAAAACTGTGCAAGCAATCATATTGAAATGGAAGGAGTATCATACCACTGCAAATCTACCAAGACTCGGCCGACCCTCTAAACTTTAATCTCAAACAAGGAGAAGACTAGGCAGAGATGCAGCCAAGAGGCCCATGATCACTCTGGATGAACTGCAGAGATCTACAGGTGAGGTGGGACAGTCTGTCCATAGGACAACAATCAGTCGTACACTGCACAAATCTGGCCTTTATTGAAGAGAGGCAAGAAGAAAGCCATTTCTCAAAGATATCCATAAAAAATGTCATTTAAAGTTAGCAACAAACCACCTGGGAGACACACCAAACATGTGGAAGAAGGTGCTCTGGTCAGATGAAACCAAAATCGAAATTTTAGGCAACAATGCCAAACGATATGTTTGGCATAAAGGCAACACAGCTCATCACCCTGAACACACCATCCCCACTGTCAAACATGGTGGTGGCAGCATCATGGTTTGGGCCTGTGTTGTGAATTCTGCTCTTGGGTTCCCTCCGGTGGTTGTTGGTAGTAATGCAGTTGTCCCTGGGTTGCAATCCTGGGCAGGTGTCCCTGCTGATTGCAGCTCTGACTGGGATATTTAGGTGTGCAGGATTCATTAGCCCTTTCCAGTTGTCCATTGTTCTTGGAGGTTTTGCATCTCTGTCTGGTTCCTCCTGCCCTGCTCCAAATCAGCTAAGATAAGTGTCTGGTTTTGTTTCTGCAGCACACATGCGGAGTGCTTTACAATTCAGTACTATTCAATGTTTTTTCTTGTCCAGCTTAGACTGTGTTTGGATATTTCAGACATGTTGGATTCTCAGGAGATGCAGATATACATTCCATGTCTTTAGTTAGATGGTGGAATTTTTGTATTATCTGCTGTGAATATTTTTAGGGTTTTTATACTGACCGCTTAGTATTCTGTCCTATCCTTTCCTATTTAGCTAGCGTGGCCTCTTTTGCTAAATCCTGATTTCTGCCTGTGTGTGTCTTTCCTCTAATACTCACAGTCAATATTTGTGGGGGGCTGCCTATCCTTTGGGGTTCTGCTCTGAGGCAAGATAGAATTCCCATTTCCATCTATAGGGGTATTTAGTTCTCCAGCTGTGTCGAGGTGTCTAGGATGTGTTAGGTACACCCCACGGCTACTTCTAGTTGCGGTGACAGTTTAGGGTTTGCAGTCAGTACAGGTTCCACCTTCTCCTGAGAAAGTCTCATGCGGCTCCAAGGTCACCGGATCATAACAGTACAACTGGCCAACAATGAGTTAAATGCATCTCAGAAGAAGGGAAGAAAGAGCCATTTTTTTTCTTTAGCCTGCTTTGTCTTTTCTTCCCTCTTTTTCTCTGGGTTTGCTGAGGAGTTTTGTGCTAGCATGGATGTTCAGGGATTAGCTTCTCGTGTAGACCAGCTTGCTGCTAGGGTACAGGGTATTTCTGATTATATTGTTCAGACTCCAGTTTTAGAGCCTAAGATTGCTACTCCTGATTTGTTTTTTGGGGACAGGTCCAAATTTTGGAGTTTTAAAAACAACTGTAAACTGTTTTTTGCTCTGAGACCTCGATCCTCTGGTGATTCCATTCAGCAGGTTAAAATTGTCATCTCCCTGCTGCGTGGCGATCCTCAGGATTGGGCATTTTCCCTGGAATCTGGGAATCCGGCCTTGCTTAATGAAGACGCCTTTTTTCAGGCTTTAGGATTATTATATGATGAACCAAATTCTGTGGATCAAGCGGAGAAGACCTTGTTGGTCCTGTCTCAGGGTCAAGAAGCGGCAGAATTGTATTGTCAGAAATTTAGAAAATGGTCTGTGTTGACTAAATGGAATGATGATGCTTTGGCGGCAATTTTCAGAAAGGGTCTTTCTGAATCCGTTAAAGATGTTATGGTGGGGTTTCCCACGCCTTTCGGTCTGAGTGATTCTATGTCTCTGGCCATTCAGATTGATCGGCGTTTGCGGGAGCGCAGAACTGTGCGCGCTGTGGCGTTGTCCTCAGAGCAGATGCCCGAGTCAATGCAGTGTGATAGGATTCTGTCTAGAACGGAACAACAGGGATTCAGACGTCAGAATAGGTTGTGTTTTTATTGTGGCGATGCTTCTCATGTCATTTCAGTCTGCCCTAAGCGTACAAAGAGGATCGCTAGTTCATTTACCATCAGTACTCTACAACCTAAATTATTATTATCTGCGTCCTTGATCTGCTCATTGTCATCATTTTCTGTCATGGCGTTTGTGGATTCAGGCGCCGCCTTGAACTTAATGGACTTTGAGTTTGCCAGACGTTGTGGTTTTCCCTTGCAGTCTTTGCAGAACCCTATTCCTTTAAGGGGCATTGATGCTACACCTTTGGCTAAAAATAAGCCCCAGTTCTGGACACAGGTGACCATGTGTACGGCGCCAGCCCATCAGGAAGATTGTCGATTTCTGGTGTTGCATAATTTACATGATGCTATCGTGCTGGGATTTCCGTGGTTGCAGGCACATAATCCTGTGTTGGATTGGAAGTCTATGTCTGTGACTAGTTGGGGATGTCAGGGGGTTCATAATGACGTTCCTTTGATGTCAATCTCCTCTTCTTCCACTTCTGAAATTCCTGAGTTTTTGTCTGATTTTCAGGATGTATTCGATGAGCCCAAGTCCAGTTCCCTTCCACCGCATAGGGACTGTGATTGTGCGATTGACTTGATTCCAGGTTGTAAGTTTCCTAAGGGCCGACTTTTCAACCTGTCTGTGCCTGAACATACCGCCATGCGGAGTTATGTTAAGGAGTCTTTGGAGAAAGGACATATTCGGCCATCTTCTTCACCTTTGGGAGCGGGATTTTTTTTGTTGCTAAGAAGGATGGCTCCTTGAGACCCTGTATTGATTATCGCCTCTTGAATAAGATCACGGTAAACTTTTAATACCCTTTACCTCTGCTTTCCGATTTGTTTGCTAGGATTAAGGGGGCTAGTTGGTTTACGAAGATTGACCTTTGGGGGGCATATAATCTTGTTCGTATTAAGCAGGGTGATGAATGGAAAACTGCGTTTAATACGCCCGAAGGCCATTTTGAATACCTTGTGATGCCATTTGGACTCTCTAATGCTCCATCTGTTTTTCAGTCCTTCATGCACGATATCTTCCGGACTTATCTTGATAAATTCATGATTGTATATTTGGATGACATTTTGATTTTTTCCGATGATTGGGAGTCTCATGTGAAACAGGTCAGGATGGTATTTCAGATCCTTCGTGATAATGCTTTGTTTGTGAAGGGGTCTAAGTGTCTCTTTGGAGTGGAGAAGGTTTCTTTTTTGGGCTTCATTTTTTCTCCCTCATCTATAGAGATGGATCCGGTTAAGGTTCAGGCCATTCATGATTGGATTCAACCCACATCTGTGAAGAGCCTTCAGAAATTTTTGGGCTTTGCTAATTTTTATCGCCGTTTCATTGCTAACTTTTCCAGTGTTGTTAAACCCTTGACCAATTTGACGAAGAAAGGCGCTGATGTGACGAATTGGTCCTCTGCGGCTGTCTCTGCCTTTCAGGAGCTTAAACGCCGATTTACTTCTGCCCCGGTGTTGCGTCAACCGGATGTTTCTCTTCCGTTTCAGGTTGAGGTTGATGCTTCTGAGATTGGGGCAGGGGCCGTTTTGTCTCAGAGGGATCCTGTTGGTTTCTTGATGAAACCGTGTGCCTTCTTTTCCCGTAAGTTTTCGCCCGCTGAATGCAATTATGATGTCGGCAATCGGGAGTTGTTGGCTATGAAGTGGGCGTTTGAGGAGTGGCGACATTGGCTCGAAGGAGCTAAGCACCGTATTGTGGTCTTGACCGATCATAAAAATCTGATTTACCTCGAGTCTGTCAGGTGGCTGAATCCTAGACAGGCTCGATGGTCCTTGTTTTTTTCCAGTTTTGATTTCGTGGTCTCATATCTTCCGGGTTCTAAGAATATTAAGGCTGATGCCCTCTCTAGGAGTTTTTTGCCTGATTCTCCTGAGGTCCTTGAAATGGTCGGCATTCTGAAAGAAGGGGTGGTCCTTTCTGCCATTTCCCCTGATTTACGATGGGTTCTTCAGGAATTTCAGGCTGACAAACCTGACCGCTGTCCAGTGGGGAAACTGTTTGTTCCTGATAGATGGACTAGTAGAGTGATTTCTGAGGTTCATTGTTCTGTGTTGGCTGGCCATCCTGGTATTTTTGGTACCAGAGATTTGGTTGGTAGGTCCTTTTGGTGGCCTTCTTTGTCACGTGATGTGCATTCTTTTGTGCAGTCCTGTGGGACTTGTGCGCGGGCCAAGCCTTGTGGTTCCCGTGCTAGTGGGTTGCTTTTGCCTTTGCCAGTCCCTGAGAGGCCCTGGACGCATATTTCTATGGATTTTATTTCTGATCTTCCGGTTTCCCAGAAGATGTCTGTCATCTGGGTTGTTTGTGGCCGGTTCTCTAAGATGGTCCATTTGGTGCCTTTGCCTAAATTGCCTTCCTCTTCTGATTAGGTTCCGTTGTTTTTTCAGCATGTGGTTCGTCTGCATGGTATTCCGGAGAATATTGTGTCCGACAGAGGTTCCCAGTTTGTTTCTTGGATTTGGCGGGCCTTTTGTGCTAAGCTGGGCATTGATTTGTCTTTTTCTTCCGCATTTCATCCTCAGACTAATGGCCAGACCGAGCAAACTAATCAGACTTTGGAAACTTATCTGAGATGCTTTGTGTCTGCTGATCAGGATGATTGGGTGGCTTTCTTGCCATTGGCCGAGTTTGCCCTTAATAATCGGGCTAGTTCGGCTACCTTGGTTTCACCCTTCTTTTGTAATTTTGGTTTTCATCCTCATTTTTCTTCAGGGCAGGTTGAGCCTTCTGACTGTCCTGGTATGGATTCTGTGGTTGACAGGTTGCAGCAGATTTGGGCTCATGTGGTGGACAATTTGGTATTGTCTCAGGAGGAGGCTCAACGTTTTGCTAACCGTCGTCGGTGTGTTGGTTCCCGGCTTCAGGTTGGGGATCTGGTCTGGTTGTCTTCCCGTCATGTTCCTATGAAGGTTTCTTCCCCTAAGTTTAAGCATCGCTTTATTGGTCCTTATAGGATTTCTGAGATTATTAATCCGGTGTCTTTTCGATTGGCCCTTCCGGCTTCTTTTGCTATCCATAATGTCTTCCATAGATCTTTATTGCGGAAATATGTGGTGGCCGTTGTTCCCTCTGTTGATCCTCCGGCCCCTGTGTTGGTTGATGGGGAGTTGGAGTATGTGGTTGAGAAGATTTTGGATTCTCGCTTTTCGAGGTGGAGGCTTCAGTACCTTGTCAAATGGAAGGGTTATGGCCAGGAGGATAATTCTTGGGTTTTTGCCTCTGATGTCCATGCTGCTGATTTGGTCCGTGCCTTTCATCTGGCTCGTCCTGATTGGCCTGGGGTCTCTGGTGAGGGTTCAGTGACCCCTCCTCAAGGGGGGGTACTGTTGTGAATTCTGCTCTTGGGTTCCCTCCGGTGGTTGTTGGTAGTAATGCAGTTGTCCCTGTGTTGCAACCCTGGGCAGGTGTCCCTGCTGATTGCAGCTCTGACTGGGATATTTAGGCGTGCAGGATTCATTAGCCCTTGCCAGTTGTCCATTGTTCTTGGAGGTTTTGCATCTCTGTCTGGTTCCTCCTGCCCTGCTCCAAATCAGCTAAGTGTCTGGTTTTGTTTCTGCAGCACACATGCGGTGTGCTTTACAATTCAGTACTATTCAATGTTTTTTCTTGTCCAGCTTAGACTGTGTTTGGATATTTCAGTCATGTTGGATTCTCAGGAGATGCAGATATACATTCCATGTCTTTAGTTAGGCTACGTTCACATTTGCGGTCGGCGCCGCAGCGTCGGGTGCCGCAGCGTCGCCGCATGCGTCATGCGCCCCTATATTTAACATGGGGGCGCATGGACATGCATCGCACTTGCGTTTTGCGCCGCATGCGTCCCTGCGGCGCCCGTGTCCGGGCACAGAGGACGCAGCATGTTGCATTTTTGCTGCATCCAAAATCAATGATAAAAAGGACGCATGCGGCGCAAAACGGCTGTTTTGACAAGACCCGTGGAAGCACATTTGCACGAAACAGCCATCGTCTTGTGGAAGCCCGTTTTTCCCTGCCTGTCCTGCATTTGACATGTTGTCAGAATAAAGTTTGGATTTTACCTGGATGGTGAGTGCCCACTTTTTCTTCTACTCATTTGCAACTAGCTACAAGTTGTCTCCAATAAACTGTACACACAGAGAAGATCCTGCTCCCCTACCTACACAAAGAGGCAGTGGCTAAATGTAGGAGATAGTAGAGAAGAGCTGAGACATGTAGCTGTGACTCAAGCAAGGATGTTAATCTAGCACTGTGTCTAGGTCTCTCTTGCTGTTTCTATCTCTTCTTTTGCTCCTTCCTCTCCACAGTGCTAAGACTTGCCTGGGCATCAGTGAAAACAAGACTTATCTGTGAGATGCTAACCAATTTTCAATGAAGACAGATTTTAGCTCTATATTATGGAGAGAGTCATCAATGAAGGAGCTGGGCAGAAGGAAAGTAAAGAAAGAGGCAATAACAGGATATAATTTATTTTGCTCACACTGTTGATTTATGGAAAAAAATGTAAACTATAGTTACTAGAGATGAGTGAGCCTTTCAAGGTTTGGTTTGGTTCAGATCAGCGAACATCTCGATGTTTGCTGTATGGTTTGACGAACATACACGATCCCCATTAACTTCAATGGAAGGCAAAACCAAATACATAGACAAAACCTTCAGGCGGTCAAAAAAGCTAAGGAAAAGTGGCATCAATTGATCCATCATCAAATCAATCAAATTGACATGGGTTCGTGTTGTGAATTCTGTTCTCGAACTCCCTCCGGTGGTTATGAATGGTACTTCGGCGAGTTCTGTCCATGGACTCCCTCTGGTGGCTGTGAGTGGAGCTGCTGGTTCTGAGGTTTCTTCCTCAGCTGACCTCGTTAAGTCCTAGGCTGGCTGCTCTATTTAACTCCACTTAGATCGTTACTTGATGCCAGCTGTCAATGTCCTAGTACTGGTTCAGTTCTCTCTTGGATCTTTCAGATGACCTGTCTACTCCATCAAAAGCTAAGTCCCTGCTAGCTTATTTGTTTACCTCTGTTTTCTTGTCCAGCTTGCTATCATGATTCTGCCTTGCTAGCTGGAAGCTCTGGGATGCAGAGTGGCACCTCCACGCCGTGAGTCGGTGTGGGGTCTCTTTTGCACACTCTGCGTGGTTTTTTGGTAGATTTTTATGCTGACCGCAAAGATACCTTTTCTATCCTCAAGTCTGTTTTGTTAAGTCTGGCCTTCTTTGCTGAAACCTATTTCATTCCTGTGTTTGTGACTTCCATCTTAACTCACAGTCAATATGTGTGGGGGGCTGCCTTTCTCTTTGGGGGAATTTCTCTGAGGCAAGTTAGGCCTTATTTTCTATCTTTAGGGGTAGTTAGCTCTTAGGCTGTGAAGAGGCGTCTAGGCAGAGTCAGGTACGCTCCACGGCTATTTCTAGTTGTTGTGATAGGATTAGGGGTTGCGGTCAGCAGAGCTCCCACTTCCCAGAGCTTGTCCTGTATTACTAGTTTGCTCATCAGGTCATTCCTAGTGCTCCTAACCACCAGGTCATCATAACAGTACAGCTGGCCCGTAAAGTGTTAATGCATCTCAATAGAGGGATAAAGGAAGTTCTGAGACCATTTTTTTTTTCTCCTCTGCAGCGTGTTTTGTTTTTCTTTTCCCCTAAATCTCTGGGTGGTTCAGGACACAGGTGTAGATATGGACATTCAAGGTCTGTCCTTTTGTGTGGATCAACTCACTGCAAGGGTACAAGGCTTTCAAGATTATGTGGTTCAGAACACGATTTTAGAACCCAGAATTCCAATTCCTGATTTGTTTTCTGGGGATAGATCTAAGTTCCTGAATTTCAAAAATAATTGTAGACTGTTTTTTGCTTTGAAACCCCGCTCCTCTGGTGACCCCATTCAGCAAGTAAAAATCATTATTTCTTTGCTACGTGGCGACCCTCAAGACTGGGCATTTTCCCTTGCGCCAGGAGATCCTGCATTGCGTAACGTAGATGCGTTTTTTCTGGCGCTTGGGTTGCTTTATGATGAACCAGATTCAGTGGATCAGGCAGAGAAAATCTTGCTGGCTTTGTGTCAGGGTCAGGATGAAGCGGAGGTATACTGTCAGAAGTTTAGAAAGTGGTCTGTGCTTACTCAGTGGAATGAGTGTGCCCTGGCGGCAATTTTCAGAAAGGGTCTTTCTGAAGCCCTTAAGGATGTTATGGTGGGATTCCCCACGCCTGCTGGTCTGAATGAGTCTATGTCCTTGGCCATTCAGATCGATCGACGCTTACGTGAGCGCAAAACTGTGCACTATTTGGCGGTATCTTCTGAGCAGAGGCCTGATCCTATGCAATGTGATAGGACCTTGACCAGAGCTGAACGGCAAGAATACAGACGTCAGAATGGGCTGTGTTTTCACTGTGGTGACTCCACTCATGCTATCTCTGATTGTCCTAAACGCACTAAGCGGTTCGCTAGGTCTGCCACCATTGGTACGGTACAGCCAAAATTTCTTTTGTCCGTTACTCTGATTTGCTCTTTGTCATCCTATTCTGTTATGGCATTTGAGGATTCAGGCGCTGCCCTGAATTTGATGGACTTGGAGTTTGCCAGGTGCTGTAGTTTTTTCTTGGAGCCTTTACAGTATCCTATTCCATTGAGAGGAATTGATGCTACGCCTTGGGCCAAGAATAAGCCTCAGTACTGGACTCAATTGACCATGTGCATAGCTCCTGCACATCAGGAGGATGTTCGCTTTTTGGTGTTGCATAATCTGCATGATGTGGTTGTTTTGGGTTTGCCATGGCTACAGGTCCATAATCCAGTATTGGATTGGAAATCAATGTCTGTATCCAGTTGGGGTTGTCAAGGGGTACATGGGGATGTCCCATTGTTGTCAATTTCGTCTTCCCATCCTTCTGAAGTCCCTGAGTTCTTGTCAGATTACCGGGATGTATTTGATGAGCCCAAATCCAGTGCCCTACCTCCTCATAGGGATTGTGATTGTGCTATTAATTTGATTCCTGGTAGTAAGTTTCCAAAGGGCCGACTGTTCAATTTATCTGTGCCAGAACACGCCGCTATGCGGAGTTATGTAAAGGAGTCCTTGGAGAAAGGGCATATTCGCCCGTCGTCATCACCGTTGGGAGCAGGGTTCTTTTTTGTGGCTTACCGCCTTCTCAATAAAATTACCGTCAAATTTCAGTACCCTTTGCCGCTACTGTCTGATTTGTTTGCTCGGATTAAGGGGGCTAGCTGGTTCACTAAGATAGATCTTCGAGGGGTGTATAATCTTGTGCGTATTAAACAGGGCGACGAATGGAAAACAGCATTTAATACGCCCGAGGGCCATTTTGAGTACCTGGTGATGCCATTCGGGCTTTCTAATGCTCCATCTGTGTTTCAGTCCTTTATGCATGACATCTTCCGAAAGTACCTGGATCGATTCATGATTGTATATTTGGATGATATTTTGGTCTTTTCGGACGATTGGGAGTCTCATGTGAAGCAGGTCAGAATGGTGTTCCAGGTCCTTCGTGCTAATTCCTTGTTTGTGAAGGGGTCTAAATGTCTCTTTGGAGTTCAGAAGGTTTCATTTTTGGGCTTCATTTTTTCCCCTTCTACTATCGAGATGGATCCTGTTAAAGTTCAGGCCATTTATGATTGGACTCAGCCTACTTCTGTGAAGAGCCTTCAGAAATTCCTGGGCTTTGCTAATTTTTACCGTCGCTTCATCGCTAATTTTTCTAGTGTTGTTAAACCATTGACTGATTTAACCAAGAAAGGTGCGGATGTGGTCAATTGGTCCTCTTCGGCCGTTGAGGCTTTTCAGGAGTTGAAGCGTCGTTTTTCTTCTGCCCCTGTGTTGTGTCAGCCAGATGTATCGCTCCCGTTTCAGGTCGAGGTGGATGCTTCTAAGATTGGAGCAGGGGCTGTTCTATCTCAAAGAAGTTCTGATGGCTCGGTGATGAAGCCATGTGCTTTCTTTTCTAGAAAGTTTTCGCCTGCTGAGCGCAATTATGATGTGGGCAATCGAGAGTTGTTGGCTATGAAGTGGGCGTTCGAGGAGTGGCGACATTGGCTTGAAGGAGCCAAGCATCGCGTGGTGGTCTTGACGGATCACAAGAATCTGACTTATCTCGAGTCTGCCAAGCGTTTGAATCCTAGACAGGCTCGATGGTCGCTGTTTTTCTCCCGCTTCGATTTTGTGGTTTCGTACCTTCCGGGTTCTAAGAATGTGAAGGCTGATGCCCTTTCAAGGAGTTTTGTGCCTGATTCTCCGGGAGTTCCTGAGCCGGCTGGTATTCTCAAAGAGGGGGTAATTTTGTCTGCCATCTCCCCTGATTTGCGGCGGGTGCTGCAGGAGTTTCAGGCTGATAGACCTGACCGTTGCCCAGCGGAGAAACTGTTTGTCCCTGATAGATGGACTAGTAGAGTTATCTCTGAGGTTCATTGTTCGGTGTTGGCTGGTCATCCTGGACTCTTTGGTACCAGGGATTTGGTGGCTAGAACCTTTTGGTGGCCTTCCTTGTCACGGGATGTGCGTTCTTTTGTGCAGTCCTGTGGGACTTGTGCTCGGGCTAAGCCCTGCTGTTCTCGTGCCAGTGGGTTGCTTTTGCCCTTCCCGGTCCCGAAAAGGCCCTGGACGCATATTTCCATGGATTTTATTTCAGATCTCCCTGTCTCTCAAAGTATGTCGGTTATCTGGGTGGTTTGTGATCGCTTCTCTAAGATGGTCCATTTGGTACCTTTGCCTAAATTGCCTTCCTCCTCTGATTTGGTTCCATTGTTTTTCCAGCACGTGGTTCGTTTACAT
The DNA here is from genome assembly GCF_051348905.1 of Ranitomeya variabilis. Taxonomy (NCBI): domain Eukaryota; kingdom Metazoa; phylum Chordata; class Amphibia; order Anura; family Dendrobatidae; genus Ranitomeya; species Ranitomeya variabilis. Next base: position 449,711,725 of record NC_135237.1, on the reverse strand, counting down.
GGCATTCCGGAGAACATCGTGTCAGACAGAGGTTCCCAGTTTGTTTCGAGGTTTTGGCGATCCTTTTGTGCTAAGATGGGCATTGATTTGTCTTTTTCTTCAGCTTTCCATCCTCAGACAAATGGCCAAACCGAACGAACCAATCAGACTTTGGAGACATATCTGAGATGCTTTGTTTCTGCTGATCAGGATGATTGGGTGTCCTTCTTGCCTTTGGCTGAGTTCGCCCTTAATAATCGGGCCAGCTCGGCCACTTTGGTTTCGCCTTTTTTCTGTAATTCTGGTTTCCACCCTCGTTTTTCTTCAGGACAGGTTGAGCCTTCGGACTGTCCTGGTGTGGATTCTGTGGTGGACAGGTTGCAGCAGATTTGGACTCACGTGGTGGACAATTTGACATTGTCCCAGGAGAAGGCTCAACGTTTCGCTAACCGCCGTCGCTGTGTTGGTCCCCGACTTCGTGTTGGGGATTTGGTTTGGTTATCGTCTCGTTATGTTCCTATGAAGGTTTCGTCTCCTAAGTTTAAGCCTCGTTTCATTGGTCCTTATAAGATTTCTGAAATTCTTAATCCTGTGTCATTTCGTTTGGACCTTCCAGCTTCTTTCGCCATCCATAATGTGTTCCATAGGTCGTTATTGCGGAGATATGTGGCTCCTATGGTTCCCTCCGTCGACCCTCCTGCCCCGGTGTTGGTTGAGGGGGAGTTGGAGTATGTGGTGGAGAAGATTTTAGATTCTCGTATTTTGAGACGGAAACTTCAGTACCTGGTCAAGTGGAAAGGTAATGGTCAGGAGGATAATTCGTGGGTGGTTGCCTCTGATGTTCATGCTGCCGATCTTGTTCGTGCCTTTCATTTGGCTTGTCCTGATCGGCCTGGGGGCTCTGGTGAGGGTTCGGTGACCCCTCCTCAAGGGGGGGTACTGTTGTGAATTCTGTTCTCGAACTCCCTCCGGTGGTTATGAATGGTACTTCGGCGAGTTCTGTCCATGGACTCCCTCTGGTGGCTGTGAGTGGAGCAGCTGGTTCTGAGGTTTCTTCCTCAGCTGACCTCGTTAAGTCCTAGGCTGGCTGCTCTATTTAACTCCACTTAGATCGTTACTTGATGCCAGCTGTCAATGTCCTAGTACTGGTTCAGTTCTCTCTTGGATCTTTCAGATGACCTGTCTACTCCATCAAAAGCTAAGTCCCTGCTAGCTTATTTGTTTACCTCTGTTTTCTTGTCCAGCTTGCTATCATGATTCTGCCTTGCTAGCTGGACGCTCTGGGATGCAGAGTGGCACCTCCACGCCGTGAGTCGGTGTGGGGTCTCTTTTGCACACTCTGCGTGGTTTTTTGGTAGATTTTTATGCTGACCGCAAAGATACCTTTTCTATCCTCAAGTCTGTTTAGTTAAGTCTGGCCTCCTTTGCTGAAACCTATTTCATTCCTGTGTTTGTGACTTCCATCTTAACTCACAGTCAATATGTGTGGGGGCTGCCTTTCTCTTTGGGGGAATTTCTCTGAGGCAAGTTAGGCCTTATTTTCTATCTTTAGGGGTAGTTAGCTCTTAGGCTGTGAAGAGGCGTCTAGGCAGAGTCAGGTACGCTCCACGGCTATTTCTAGTTGTTGTGATAGGATTAGGGGTTGCGGTCAGCAGAGCTCCCACTTCCCAGAGCTTGTCCTGTATTACTAGTTTGCTCATCAGGTCATTCCTAGTGCTCCTAATCACCAGGTCATCATAACAGGTTCGCCAGTATTTTTGATAACCAGCTAGGCAAAACTGAGAGGTGTGGGTTGCAACCCTCAACTGTCAGCATTAGCAAGGCAGTTTATCAAGAATGGAGGGTTCCGAACACTATTTTTTAAATAATTTAAATAAATGATAAAAGAAAATGGCGTGCGGTTACCCCCATTTTTTACAACTAGACAAGCTAAAGCTGACAGCTGGGAGCAGTCTAAAAATAGCAGCCCGCAGCTGTACCAGAAAAGGTGCATCTATTAGATGTGCAATTCTGGTGCTTTGCCCAGCTCTTCCCACTTGCCCTGTGGTGGTGGCAAGTGGGGTAGATGTCACCTTTGTATTGTCCGGTGACATCAAGCCCATGGTTTAGTAATAGAGAGGTGTCTGTAAGACACCTATCCATTACTACTCCTATAGTTATATTGTAAATAAACACACAGTCAGAATAAAGTCCGTTAATTGAAAGATTGACACAGACTCCTTTAATGAATCTAGTTTAAACCATAATCATGATGACAAAACCTGAGGCAAAACCTGTTGTGTTATAGACACCTCTCCATTACTTAGCATGGGCTTGATGTCATTGGACAATACAAAGGTGACATCAACTCCACAAATATGAACCCCACTTGCCACCGCCACAGGGCAAGTGGAAAGAGATGGGCAAAGCACCAGAGTTGGTGCATCCAATAGATGCACCATTTCAGCAGGCTGCTATTTTTAGGCTGGGGAGGCCAATATCTATGGCACCTTACCAGCCTGAAAATACCAGCCCTCAGCTGTCTGCTTTAGATTGGCTGATTGTCAAAAATGGGGGGATCCCCAAGCTGTTTTTTTAAATTGCTTATTTAAATAATTTAAAAAAATACAGCATTTGGACCTCTCTGTTCTTGATAACCCTTGCTAACGCTGACAACTGAGGGTTGCTGCCCACAGCTTTCAGTTTTGCCTAGCTGGTAATCGAAAATAGGAACGTCATTTTTTAAATATATTTATTTATTTAAAGTGCAGGCGTCAGATGATGAACACTCCCATCAGCCGCTATCACGGCCTTGGATACTTACCCGCCTGTCTCCATCCCTCAGCTCGTTCCTGACATCTTCCCTCACCGCTCCTCGCCCGACTTCTTGGGATTGCTGCGCATCTGCGGTTGCACATGCACGGTCACACTTCCTCCGCTGCTGAGTTTCCAGGGAGGTCTTGACCCGTTGGCTCTGCCCCATCATGGCAGCGTCCACCAGGTATTTCTTCTCTCAGTCCTCTGTGGTAAGATGCCTGTGTATCTATTGCAGTTATGCTAGCATCCTTGCTGGCGCTCTCCCTCGTTCTCAGGCTCCCTGTCACTGTTTTCTTTACTTAGTCTCAGCTGTGCCTTTTCTGTGTCTCAGTCTTTCCTGTCCTGTGTCTCAGCCGTGCCTCTCCAGTGTCTCAGCCGTGCCTGCCCTGTGTCTCAGCTGTGCCTGTCCAGTGTCTAGTCTTGTCTGCCAGTTCTGCCCATACCTGCCAGTCATTACTATTTTCATTTTCCCTTTTTTGCAGCATCATGCCACTGCCAGTCTCTGGTTTTCCCTGTTCCACCTGTCTCCCATATTCCTCTGTTTCTGGTTGTTCTCTGTTCCTATCCACTCCATCCATACCCCGGTCTCTTGTCTTTCTTGACCTGCCCTTAGTTGCCCCTTTGGCTCCAGCCGTTGTGGTTCCATCCCCCTTGGGCCTGCCCCTAATGCTCCCAGTATAGGGGGTGGTTCCATCAGGTCCGCTTGCCCTCAGGGGCTCTAGAGCCACAACCCAGAGGGTCCACTCTCGGGTTTCTACTTAGAATCCTAATTGCCAACAACTTCTCTCACTGTTAACAGTTGAATTAAACTCTCAACATTGTTCCCTACTTGCACTGATTACAGAGAAAGCAGTAGGCACTGATGTAAGCAGTCTTCTTCAGCACCCGGTGCCGGGGAACAGCGAGAACAGTTCCACTGATTTTAGGTGTTGGTATGTGTCATAGTGATGACACTTGGATGTCCCACGCTTGTCATCAGTATTCACATATGTGGGACGTTTTGCGGCCACTTCAGCTATCAGAAATACTGACGTCTGAAAAACTCATAGTGAACTCTGATTTTTAGGAAAAAAAGCTCACCGTGTTGGTCTCACTCCAGGAGTCCATCCATCAGCTAGGGTCGCAGCTCGGCAGCCACAGCAACAAACTCCAAAAAAAATGTATATAACCCGGCGATGAAGAATCCGCTGCACCTTCAAAAGTCTTATATGTACAAAACTTCCATTTTATTGAAGAATAGTAGAAAAATATAAAAGAGCACAGTTACATGCAGTCAAATCAGCCAGTGGTTCTAGCTGTCCTCTGGCTGATCTGACTGAATGTAATTGTGCTTTGTTATATTTTTCTACTTTTCTTCAATAAAATGGAAGTTTTATACATATAAGACCTCTAAAGATACAGCGGATTCTTCATCGCCGGGTCATACACATTTTTTTTGAATAATATAAACATGGTGCAGGGAAAAAACATTAAAAGTTGTGAAATGAAGCCAACAGCAGAAATGGTTTTTATCATGATATCATACGTATAATTTCTGTAAAACACTGTGGCGTTAATAGCACTATATAAGTGAGTAAAATAAGTAAAAGAAAATTCAATTATAAGTGGGTCTGTAGCCTTTAACATTTAGGAACGTGTTCTTGACAATGTGTATAACTGTGTGGAAGGTAGAAGTAGACCCCCTTATCTCTTGGTCCTCTGTGCAGCTGCCCATATTGCACTAATAGTATGTCTGCCCCTGTTTTGCTAAACGTATAACATATATACCGCTTCTTTCATAATCACTGTCTTAGTCCTTTGACTTTGTTAATCCCATAATGACCACCAATACTCCTTTTTACTGACCTGAGATATACAGTTGTGCTCAAAAGTTTACATACCAAGACAGAATTTTTGCTTTCTTGGCCTTTTTTCAGAGAATATGAATGATAACACCAAACCTTTTTCTCTACTCATGGTTAGTGGTTGGGTGAAGCCATTTATTGTCAAACAACTGTGTTTTCTCTTTTCAAATCATAATGACAACCAAAAACATCCAAAAGACCATGATCAGAAGTTCACATACCCCATTTCTTAATACCATGTATTGCCCCTTCTAAAATCAATGATAGCTTGCAGTCTTTTGTGGTAGTTGTGGATGAGGTTCTCTATTTACTCAGAAGGTAAAGCTGCCCATTGTTCTTGGAAATAAGCCTCCAGTTCCTGTAAATTCCTGGGCTCTTTAGCATGAATTGCGCACTTGAGATCTCCATAGATTGGCTCAATGATATTGAGGTCAGGAGACTGAGATGGCCACTCCAGAACCTTCACTTTGTTCTGCTGTAGACAATGACAGGTCGACTTGGCCTTGTGTTTTGGATTATTGTCATGTTGGAACATCCAAGTACATCCCATGTGCAGCTTCCGGGCTGATGAGTGCAAATTTGCCTCCAGTATTTGCTGATAACGTGCTGCATTCATCTTTCCTTCAACTTTGACCATGTTTCCTGTAGCTTTGTAGCTCACACATCCCCAAAACATCAGCAATCCACCTTCATGCTTTACAGTAGGAATGGTGTTCCTTTCATCATAGGCCTTGTTGACCTGTTTCGAAATGTAACGTTTATGTTTGTGTCCAAAAAGTTCAATTTTGTCTCATCAGTCCAAATTACCTTATTCCAGAAGTTTTGAGGCTTGTCTCTGTGCTGTTTTGCATATTGTAGGTGAGATACTTTGTGGCATTTGTGCAGTAATGGCTTTCTTCTTGTGACTTGACCATGCAGCCCATTTTTCTTCAACTGCCTCCTTATTGTGCATCTTGAAACAGCCACACTGCTAGTTTTCAGAGAGTCATGTATTTTAGCTGATGTTATTTGTGGGTTTTTCTTTGCATCCCGAACAATTTTCCTGTTAGTTGTGAATTAAATTTTTGTTGGTCTATCTGATGGTGGTTTTGTTTTTATAGAGCCCCTGATTTTCCATTTGTTAATCACAGTTTGAACATTGCTGACTGGCATTATCAATTCCTGTAATATCTTTTTGTATCCCTTTCCTGTTTTATGCAGTTCAACCACCTTTTCTCGTATATCCTTTGACTATTCTTTTGCTTTCCCCATGACTCACAATCCAGAAATGTCAATGGCTGGATGAAAGATGCAAGAGTCTGTCTGGATCCCAGAAACTCACTCATCTTTTATGCACACACACTGATTACAAGCAAACAGGTCACAGGTGAAGATGTTACCTTTAGTAGCCATTCAAACCCCTTTGTGTCAACTTCTGTGCATGTTATCAGGCCAAAACCACCAAGGTATGTAAACTTTTGATCAGGGTCATTTGGATGTTTTGGGTTGTCATTATGATCGTAAAAGAAAACACAGTAGGTTGAGAATAAATGGCTTCACCCAACCATCAGCCATGAGTGGAAAAGTTTTGGTGTTATCATTCATATTCTCTGAAAAAAGGCCAGTAAAGCAAAAATTCTGCTGGGGTATGTAAACTTTTGTGCACAACTGTAAGAGAATAGCACCCATCAATGGGTGAAAATGTAGCCATTTTACCCCTTAGATACTACTGTCAATAGTGACTACAGCTTCTAGATGATTATCATAGTGTGGGGGCTCCCTATTTACCCCCTCAGTAACCTAACACCATGACTGTGTAGTCCTGATGCTTGCCATGGTAATTCATGGACAATAACAGCTTTATAGTCTGCCAGCTGTAGTGGCCTGTCCAAAAATTGGCAACATTTAGGTGGTAAAATTACAATTTTTCATTCCTGTTCTGCGATTTTGCAGTAATTCCTGAAAAGTTCCAAAGGGTTCTTAAACTACCTGACCACATTCTTGAATATGCTAAGGGGTGCTATTTTAAAAATGCCATCACTTTTAGGGGGTTTAAAATATATAGGTCCTCCAAAGTTACTTCAAAACTGAATAGGTCCCTAAAAATTTTTTTCTAAATTCCCTTTGAAAAAATGAAAAATTGCTGCTACATTTTTAAGCCTTCTAACATCCTAATAAAATAACAGAACATTTTACAGATGGTGCTGATGCAATGACATGACGTAACTGTTATGTATTAATGTTTTTGTCTGGTATGACTATCTAGATTGAAGAGGTAGCCATTCAAAGTTTGAAAATTGCTAATTTTTAACATTTTTTGTTACATTTCTTATATTTTCATTAATAAATGCAAAACATGTCGACTTAAATTTACCATTAATATAAAATATAAAATGTGTCATGAAAAAACAATCTTAAAATTACTTGGATATGGTTGCCTTCTTCCAGAAGTATTACAACTTTAGGTTATACATTATACTGAAGACTCGCTTTATTGAAACTACCACCGAAACAGTGAAGATGTGTGACACTGTTTTTGGAAGAATCCTGTCATTGTTTTCTAATTCTGCACTCACCATTTAATCCTTCCCCATAGGTTCCCACAATTTTTCTCTTTCCTAGAACAATCAATGTGGTGAGCCAATAGCGAGAAGTCATATTGATTTCATCCAATGATAAAGCATGCAGTTTTGTTTCAACATACTATGACGAAGAACATATTAATGTCTCAGTTTATTTAGACTGGCGTTAATGAGAGGCATGTAAAAATAAGATGCGCCAAGTTCACTTAAAGATTTCAGTGGATCTTATCAGTGGCATGCGACTTTGCTCCTCACCAGAAATGTTACTTCAGTCAGTGACTGGGGTAACATTTCAGGATACAGTACACCACCACTTTTGATTAATTTGTTGGGCGGGCAATCTCATGGGCCATCTCACCCTGACTCCTCCCCAGTCATGCCCACAATGGTGGAACAGGCATGAAAATGGCAAAAGTCATAATCGGAAGTTGTGCAAAGGTTTTGTGACTTTTCAAAGTGTTCTACTTCCCAATTCTGGCATACACAGTGGCACTTAGTGTCTAAAATGTGTAAGGTTTGATAGTGTTTCTCTATTGTTGGGAAGTTTAGGTGGATTTAAAAAAGCCTCTAGTTTTTATGTTTCAATACAGATTCTACTTTTTTAAAAAAAAAAACAAGTGCAAGTTCTAGTGGGTCCTGTAACCTGAGGATCTTAAAAGGGCACGATTCATTTGGACATTGGAACTTTTAGTTGTCCATCTCGTGTATGCAATGCCTACGCAAAAATATAGACAAAACATAGAACATGTAGCTATGATTGATTGTTGTATACTTCAAATTAATGCAGTAAGTGATTTATGGAATACAAAAAAAACCTGTGATTTTACAATCACCAAATAAATATAAAACAAGCTGGCAGTTTAATCTACACCATAAATACTGTCACTTTATCCTACAACAATATAATTAAAAAAAAGTTCAATTAAATATACCTAGCAAACATTAAAAATAAGCAAAGGAAATATTTTAACATACTTAATTATAAAACATGGATTTCTATTTTTTTAATAGACTAAGTGGGTTGTTTCTTCTCTATACCCTATATGTACTTTTCTAAGTGGATCTCAGCTGTGTTGTCTTAACTCTCAGTCTCTTGGGATGAAATAGACAGCAGATGGGATTAGGGCAGAGGGTTGATGCATATGACAGCAAACGGTTCCTTTAGACTGGGTAGAAGCTGTGAGCATTAGGAAGCGACTCTTCCCCCTGAGAACCAACTTGCCACTGAAGAAAGTTGAAAACAAGCCCTTTGAGAAGCATTATTAAAATACTAAAAAAAATTGCATTGTGCAGATGATATGCTGCTGTGTGTTTATTTGGATGCTAATCGGTTTGGCATCAGGGATCTGTGTGGCAGTCCTGCTACTCCCTTATGTGATTTAGTTCATTTATTGACAATCTTTGTGAAAAGAAATGAAAAATCATCTTTAATACATGTATAAAAAATAAGGTGTCCTTATCAAAAGTATGAGAACAATAAATGAAAAATGCCGCACTTTGCCTGTTACTGTATACTGAATCATGAAGTCCAAGATATAAAAAGATAATGAAAAAAATAATAATGAAATTTACAATTAGAAATTAATAAGGGTCAATAGTTTGTACAATGCAAGATCTACTGATTCTAAACATTACTATAGTTGAATTTTGCCATTTTTTTTTACATTTTTGATTTACACATTAAATCCCTTTATTGTCTGCTACTTTCAATTATTTTTGATAGGCTGTGTCTACTTTCTGCTGCTCTTATGTAGTAGGTAATAAAAACCTGTTGACAGATTCCTTTTAAATGGAGAAATTTGCACTTTTTTTAATTTTAATAAGAAAAAAATCTTGCAATCTTGTCTCATACATTTAATGCCCTTTATAAATATCTATCTTTAAGCCCTAGGCACTTTACTAATTTACTTTCTTACAAAATTCTTTACTATTCTCCCTTTCCCACTGTTCCCTTTATGTGCTTTTTTTCTCTACTTCCTATGATGTTTTATTTGAAGAGAGTGTTAAACAGGAAGTTATAGGAAGAAAGCCCTGCAGTCACTTCTCTGCAGTATCTATCACCCCCCAACCCAAACTAGGACATCAGCGCTGCAGTCACTTACCACATGTTCTGTGACTGCTATCCCCAGATGATGTCTTAGTTCTGCAGTGGTATAGGATATACTTGGCATACTCGTAGGGGTCTGATGCAAAAAAGTGTTTATTTTATACATACAGTATTTACACCATTCAAACGTTTCGGTCTACCAAGGACCTTCATCAGTGTGCTCTATAGAGAACTGGGAGGGTATAAAGCATAGACCCTTAGGAATGATATTACATCTATAGAGAGCTGGAAAGGGTATAAAGCATAGACCCATGAAAATAATATTGCATCAAATAAATAGGATAACAGGAAATCCTGAATAGAGGGCTCAAGACCAGCCAATTGAGCCTTTAGGAAGACGATAGAGAGAAGGACGCGGTATCCACCGCAGGTCACAGGAGCTAGATGGCGGTGGATAAAGGGTCTATGCTTTATACCCTTTCCAGCTCTCTATAGATGTAATATCATTCCTAAGGGTCTATGCTTTATACCCTCCCAGTTCTCTATAGAGCACACTGATGAAGGTCCTTGGTAGACCGAAACGTTTGAATGGTGTAAATACTGTATGTATAAAATAAACACTTTTTTGCATCAGACCCCTACGAGTGTGCCAAGTATATCCTATACTACAATTCAAGGTCTGGGCACCTACTTCTTGGGCACCTCCACCTTTTGGCTGTGCTCTTCATCTACTTTACCGCACTAGTTCTGCAGTGGTGATGCAGACATAAACACATCTTCTGTAGCCACTGCCCGCATGTTCAGTTGCCGCTATAGTCTCTGCTTTTGACACCGACTCTTTCCCTAGAATGAGACATCATCAGCGTGTGGTGATAAAAGCAGGGTGAGTGACAGCAGCGCAGCTATCACTGACCCTGCTTCTGTCACTGCCCTGTGATGACAATTATTTGAGGGCAGTGATAGGAGCTGTTGGCGACACTACTCTCACTTACACTGCTTCTATCGCCACTCCCTAATGATGTCTCATTTCAGGGAGAAAAGCAGTAGTGTCAGAATTGGTGACTGACAGTCGCCACTGATGATGCGGTTACATCTCCATCACTGCTACTGATCCAAAATGTCATCAGGGGATGGTGGTGACAAAAACTGTAGTAAGTAACAGCAACGTTACCTCATGAAAACATCTTACTTTGGGCAAAGGGAAATGGAAGCTGTAGAGAAGTGACGCAAGGCTGTCTTCTTGTGACTTCCTATTTGAGACCCCTTCAAATGAAATGACAGGAAGTAAAGGTAAAAAATAAAATTTAGGGAATAACAGGATAGGGAGAATGGTAGGGAATTTTATAATAAAGCAAAATACAAAAGTGGTTAGTTGTTAAAGATAGATATTGATAAAGGGAAGGAATAAGACAACCACTTTACACGTTTCTTTCTGTGACTTTCAGCACTGTTTTATTGTACGTGAATGAAGCTGTCTTGCCATATTTGTTCATATTAGTGCATATTATGTACTCACATTTCTTGTCCTATATTTAATAGACAGATTTATCAGGCATTCCTATGTACACACCAAATATATCCTTGCTGCGTATGATAAAGGGAATGTCAAGGAATAGACCAATATGGCTTTGCTTCCCAACACCACTCTTGTCCATGGGCTGTGCCTGACATGGTAGCGCAGCTTCATTACTTGATTGGGGATCAGCTTCAATACCAGATACAGACGATTAAAAAAAATATAAGGCTCGAGAAATCAATTATACTTTTCTTACAAATTTATTATGCAATCCACTGAAAATTTAGAGGTTTTTAAATGTCTCTCCAACAATTAGGTTGCTGCAGACAGTCTAGAGGAATAATGCCAGAAGGAGATAAATATAGCAAAGTTTGCTTCATGTGCAATGCATATGAGTGGCTGGGATGTTACTCTAGACTCTGTCTACAGCAATTTATTTATTAGAGAAAGTTCTGAATATTAAATCAAAACATCAGACACTTTCTTTGAATTGCAAAAAAAATTCTACGAGAAACATAAAGCAATTTTTTGAGTGCCAACTTATTCTACAGTCAGAAGTGAGATCCTTGTCAAGCAATTCTTCTCAGGAGTGCAGCATCACATTTTAACATGACTTTCTACTTTAAAAATAAGGTTCAAAATGCTTGTATACATATAAAATAACAAAAACAGCAGGTACTCACGTTCCTCTGGATCCAGTGACGGCTCTCTGCTGCTGCGCTAGTCTATGTTTACTGGCTGCAGCAGTGACATCATCACTACAGTGCACATCACTGCTGCAGACAATCACTAAACTCAGAGGTTCATGCCATCTAAATAAGCAAAGCCACTGAGCTTAGTGATTGGCTACAACTATGAAGTGTACTGTAATCATAACATCACCGCTGCAGCCAGTAAAAGAGACAAGAGCAGCAACGGAGAGCCGATATTGAGCCTGGGGAAGGTGAGTATGTGCTGTATTTGCTATTTTAGATATATAGAAACATTTGGAAGCCATATATTTCCAGAGGATTAAACTTTTTTAACAACTAATCTAAAAAAAAGACCTTTTATCAATGACACCGGTTCTTTGACACATAGGGCAATGTTTTTCCTAGTTTTCTGGCATAAAACACCTTCAAATGTCAGGACATTTTTGCACAACTCTGATTTGCTTGTTTTACATCAGATTTGAGCAGAGGTTGTACTAGATGGGTTGTGACCCAACTCACAAATTGATGAAGAGCTGGGCCTACCTTATGTCACAAGTGTTACTTTTCTGGCAGAGGTGCACGACATCTGTAAGATGAGCCTGTTTCAGTAAGTGATGAGCGCCTCTTAATAAATTAGGTGCATATTACTCCAGCACAACCATCATTAAGACGGGCATGCACAATACACCTACCTATGACTTATCATAGACCTTGTACTTACTGTATTTGTGTTACGTCATTTGCATTTCTTAAAATGCCTAAAAAATGTCTTTGACTAAATACAATTGTACAGATTGCAACCATATGTGCTATCATTTTTTTAGCGTCTGTTTACAATTTTCAGATTGCCGTTAGCTCTTCCCTGTTAGGTTTATGCTGCTTTTTGACAGCCAGAAAAGCAGATTAAAGCATACTATTCTATCCAGTAAAATAAAAAAGATACCTGATAGAAATCTGACAGACCCATTATAAGTTAATGAGGGAACAAAAGTGATCAGAACAAATCATGACAGATCTGTCATATCTATCACAGATCCTGTAAAATTGGAAGCAATTACGCTAGTGTGAGCGGAACCTTCAATCTCTTCTAAGCTTTACAATATGGTGAAACTTAAAAATGGAAGTACAGCCATCAAAGTAGAATTGTTTTAAAGTGAACAGTAACAAATTATAATTATTACTATTATTATAATCGTCACTCATGATGACAACAATTATAAGAACTAAAAATATATGTATCCTTCTGCTTTCTATGTACTGTTTTAAAGGGAATCTGTCAGCAAGTTTTTGATGTGTAAGCTGAACAAATCATGCCGAAGGGGTTAAAGCAAAGATTTCAGCAATTTCTTTCTTATCAAGCTCAGTGGTTTTGTTTACTTGCAGTGATTATTTTAGCACCAGAAGTTTATCATTACAGGGACACAGAAGCACCTTGCCTAGTGAGACTCCGCCTCTTCTGTGATAAGCAGCTTACTGTCTATGGACATTGTATATTGAAAGCCTGGTTGGGGGTGGGGTTAGCTTTCTTAGCTCTGCTTCATTACTAAATCTAAAAACTCTAATTGTGTAAAAACGGCTGCACCCAGTCAAATAAGTGATGGGTCGTTGGATTCAGGGTCTCTTTGCCTACATCAGGCTGCTCTCAGATGAGGCAGCAAAAACCTGCTGACAGATTCCCTTTAAGTCTACTAAAGTTTAACAGTTTAATTGTTTAAGCAATATATTTTGATTTTCATACTGGGATCACTTGTGTGTTTTACCAAAGGGGGTTGGGGTAAGCAATCATCACCTGCTGTAAACAATTGATATACATTTCTTTAGTCATACTGATCACTTTGCAAATCTTTTTCTCTCTCACAGAGAATGAAAAACAGAGCTGTTTACTAAATCTGCACCTGAAAGAAAGCCCTGCTGACCGGAGTAATATAACATTTGATTTCAGCGGGAAAATGGTAATGCAGTTAACTACTATAGCCTTAAATGTAATGTGTATATGTGCATGTGTCTTACTCTCTCTCTCTCTCTCTCTCTCTCTCTATATATATATATATATATATATTTGTCATAATTTTAAAACTTCAGTACTCCATGGACCATCAAAGTTTCATATTATCAAGAAACCCGTTTGTCTACTTATACAATGTTTTTGAGGAACAATATGCCCGGCTGCTGATTTCACAAACTGCAGAGTCTCAGTTAATTTTATTTACTTGTGCAACATGAAATTAATTTAGTCTGCCTGCAAATTAAGAATATCCATTGTCTTTTTTTTTTTTACCAATTATGACTGTATATTAATCTAAAAATAAAAAGTACAATCGAACTGCGGCAATATATTATATTATATATTATATTTTCGATGCAAGTCCTCCTTGGACAAAAAAAAATTGCTCCAGTAGTGCAGTCAAATAAAAGAAGGCAGCACACCAATAAACTGTAAAACGTGGACTTTATTAGCCCAGGTGGGAAAATAAACATCCACTTTTTTGCACAGGTTCCTGCACTTTTGCCTTTTGTTTTTCTATCTATCTATCTATCTATCTATCTATCTATCTATCTATCTATCTATCCATCTATTTACAGTGGGGAAAATAAGTATTTGATACACTGACGATTTTGCAAGCTTCCCCACCTACAAAAAATGGAGAGGTCTGTAATTTTTATCGTAGGTACACATCTACTGTGAGAGACAGTATGATTTTTAAGTAACTAAATTGCATTTTATTGCAGGAAATAAGTATTTGATCAAATACCAACCAGCAAGAATTCTGGCTCTCACAGACCTATTTGTAGACCTATTTGTTTTTCTTTAAGAAGCTCTCATACTCTGCACTCATTGGCTGTATTAATTGCACCTGTTTGAACTTGTTACCTGTATAAAAGACACTCAATCAGTCATACTCCAACCTCTGCACCATGGCCAAGACCAAAAAGTTGTGTAAGGACATGAGGGGAAAAATTGTAGACCTGCACAAGGCTGGGATGCGCTACAGGACAATAGGCATGCAGCTTGGTGAGAAGGAAACAACTGTTAGCACAATTATAAGAAAATGGAAGAAGCACAAGATGACTGTCAAACTTCCTCGATCTAGGGCTCGATGCAAGATCTCGCCTTGTAGGGTAAGGATGATGTTTTCTGAGAAAGGTCAGGAATTAGCACAAAACTACATGGGAGGATCTGGTCAATGACCTGAAGAGAGCAGGGACCACAGTCTCAAACATTACCATTAGTAACACACTGCGCCATCATGGATTAAAATCCTGCAGGGCACACAGGGTCCCCCTGTTCAACCAAGCATATGTCCAGGCCAGATTGAAGCTCACCAATGACCCTCTGGATGATGCAGAGGAGGCATGGGAGAAGGTCATGTGGTCAAATGAGATCAAAATAGAACTTTTTGGTATCATCTCCTCTCACCGTGTTTGGAGGAAGTAAAAGGATAAGTACAACCCCAAGAACACTGCCCAAACCATGAAGCATGGTGGGTGAAACATCATACTTTTGGGGTGCTTTTCTGCAAAGGGGATAGGATGACTGCACTGTATTGAAAAGAGTATGAATGGGGTCATGAATTGTGAGATTTTGGACAACAACCTAGTTCCCTCAGTAAAAGCATTGAAGATGGGTCACGGCTGGATCTTCCAGCATGACAATAACCCGAAACACACAGCCAGGACAACTAAGGAGTGACTCCATAAGAAGCATTTCCAGGTACTTGAGTGGCCTAGCCAGTCTCCAGACTTGAACCCAATAGAAAATCTTTGGAGGGACTTCAAATTCAATGTTTCCCAGTGACAGTCCAGAAACCTACAAAGAACTACAGGAAGCGTTTGACCTTTGTAATTGCAAACAAAGGTTTCTGTACCAAATGTTAAGTTCTGCTTTTCTATTGTATCAAATACTTATTTCATGCAATAAAATGCAAATTAGTTATGTAAAAATTATACAATGTAATTTTCTGGATTATTTTTGAAGATTGTGTCTCTTACAGTTGAAGTGTACCTACAATAAAAATTAAATACTGCTCCATTCTTTGTAGATGGGAAAACTTGTAAATTCGACAATTTTTCAAATACTTATTTTTCCCACTGTATCAATATCTACCTAAAAATGCAGCAACTGGAGGCAGCGCACCAAAAATAGGATAAAAAATATTTTTTAATGAACCATTGTGGCACTACAATGAGCCATTAAAAAACACTTTTTATACATTTTTATCTGAATGGTTTGGTTGTTGCCAGGGAGGCTTTGCACCCTCATTGTTCTGATGCTGCTGTAGTTTTTCCATTTCTAGTAATTATCTATCTATCTATCTATCTATCTATCTATCTATCTATCTATCTATCTATCTGTCTATAATGTATTTATCTACCTTTCATATACTATTCTGTCTATGTATCTATCTACTAATAACATGTAATGGGCCACTTTAGAAACGCTTTACTAATATAGCAGTAGCTAGCAACTGACTCTTTAATTTCTCTGCCCTACAATCCCTTCGTGATACACTCTAATAGAAATACTTGGCACACATTTGTTACCTGGGGGAATAATAGAATTATTTGTTGAAGTCATTTGGCAAAAGAACGTAAACATATGGTTTTGTTTTACATTCTGCTCTGCCAGTTGTGTAAAGTTGCTTGGAAGCTCTGCAGTGTCTGTGAAGACAATGTCCGCATTTTAAGCTGTCTATGTTGTAGTCATCCAATGATGCCTATTCTTTGATGGTTATTGCTACAGAGGTGAAATATTAGGACCTGCATTAACTGACTTTTTAGAATCTCTTTGGAGAAAAGGTTTAATTTCCTCAACAGATGGAACATGTATGTTGTGCTACTACTTAGATAATCGATTTCACATGGAAACTCAAATAATGTCACAGTGGTATTTATCCAGAATATCATTAGAGATGGGGGGATACCTGGATGTTTGGATCCAGTGGGTTCGGCGGAAGTTAAAAACATTCGCGTTCGGGTACCAGAATTCACTTGAATGGGGGGCCCGAACATCCAGTGTTTGCTAAGCTGTCATGTGCATGACAGTGCGGCAAACACCGCATCTGATCGGCGGTGAAATCATTCCCGCTGGTCAGAGAGCCGTGATTGCCACACTTTAAAAAGACAGTGTGAGCGCTCTGTGATCGGAGGTATAAAGTTTACCTCCGGTCACTGGTGTCAGTGGATGGGACTACAACTCCCTTCATCTGACACCTGCTGCTGCTAATAACAGCAAGAGCAGGAGCGGCTGAAAGATGTATTCATTAGCCAGCTCCTGTGCTGTAAATAAATAATTACAAAAAAAAAACGGCATGGGTTCCCCTGTATTTTTGATAATCAGATAAGCAAAACTCACAGCTGGGGGATGCAACCCTCAGCTGTCAGCTTCAATGAGGCTGGTTATCAAGAATAGAGGGGTCCCCATACTGTATTGTTTAATTATTTAAATAAATAATTTAAAAAAACGGCGTGAGGTTCCCCCCATTTTTGACAACCAGCCTTGCTAAAGAAGACAGCTGGGGGATGGTATTCTCAGGCTGGTAAGGGGCCATGGATATAGCCCCCCAGGCTAAAAATAGCAGCCCACAGCTGCCCAGAAAAGGCACATCTAGTAGATGTGCCAATGCTGGCACTTTGCCCAGCTCTTCCCACTTGCCCTGTAGCGGTGGAAAGTGGGGTTCATATTTGTGGGGTTGATGTCACCTTTGTATTGTCAGGTGACATCAAGCCCACGCAGTACTAATGGAGAGGTGTCTATAAGACATCTAGCCATTACTATTTCTATAGTTACATGGTAAATAAAGACACAGCCAGAATAAAGTCCTTTATTAGAAAGAAGACTAAACAGTTTTCCATTTTATTTAAAAATAACACAGTTATACTCACCTAATGCCCAAATTCCACTGAAGCCCTCGTTCTCCTGTAATAAAACTAAAATAAAAAAACAACAATATCCCTCACCTATCTATTGTTCTGTCCCACGCTGTAATCCATGTCTGGAGGAAAAACAGTTTTCAACCTGGACTGTGCCAAGATGCGACCATCCAGATTGAGAACCACTGGTGAATGAGCTGCTGCGAGTACAGACACAATGACCAGTAGTGACGTCATCGAGATTACCTCCAGTCACTGAGTCTGCGTTCCCAGCTGGGCTGAACTGCCGTGACCTCGGTGAAATCGCCGCTAGCACCGTGAGAAAAACTTGAGTTTTTGTCATAGATGTCTCAAAATGTTACCAATAAAAATTACAGCTTGTTACTGGAAAAAAAACCTAGAGCTTTTTAAATAAAAAAAAAAAAATTAAATATTATGCTGTCAGAATATGGTGTAAAAAATATTCATAAAAATAGGATTTTTTTGTGCAAATGTAATAAAACATTAAAAGCTACATAGGATTGTTATCACTTTAAATCTTTCAATCAATACTATAAAATATGTCCTACTTGGTGATAAAAAAAAAAGCATATGAACGAATACCAGAGACATTAGGTTTTGCTAATCAAACCTCACAAAAAAATAACAAAAAGTGTTTGTACCCGAAATGACAATAATTAAAACTACAGCTTGTCCTACAGACAATAAGCCCTCATGCAATTTTGTTTATGGCAAAATAAAAAGAGTTATGAATATCTGAATATTGTCATTGTTGTATAACAATGCAGAATAAAGCAAATATGTCAATTAAACTGAATAGTGAACAGATAAAAAAATCTAAATTGCTTTCTTTTGTACATTGCACCTCTAAAACGTGTAATAAAAAGTGATAGAGGCACACATACAAGAGAATGATGCTACTGAAAAATATATCTCTTCAAGCAAAAAATAAGTCATTATACAGCTCCACTAATGAAAAGCTGTAAAATGTATGACTTTTCGCATATGGCAATGCAAAACCATATTAATTTTTCAGTATATTTCTTATAAAAAATATTGAAAACTTAAATACAACTATTTTAATTTGGTATCACCACAATTGTACTAACTGTGCACCCTGTAAAGTGCAGAAAGGTAAATGTCAAAGAATATCACCATGATTGTTTTTTTTTCTTTCTATTTTTACCCATTAGAAAGAACAAAAGAGTCATTAACCCCTTCCCGACCCATGACGCCACGTAGGCGTCATGAAAACCCGTGCCAATCCGACCCATGACGCCTATGTGGCGTCATGGAATGATCGCGTCCCTGCAGATCGGGTGAAGGGGTTAACTCCTATTTTACCCGATCTGCAGGGAGAGGGGGAGTGGTACTTCAGCCCAGGGGGGGTGGCTTCACCCCCCCGTGGCTACGATCGCTCTGATTGGCTGTTGAAAGTGAAACTGCCAATCAGAGCGATTTGTAATATTTCACCTAAAAAACTGGTGAAATATTACAATCCAGCCATGGCCGATGCTGCAATATCATCGGCCATGGCTGGAAATACTGAAGTGCCCCCCCCCCACGCCCACCGATCGCCCCCCCCGTCCTCCGTTATGGGGTCCGGTCCCCTCCGTCCGCCTGCCGGCTCCCCCGTCCTCCTGTCCGCTCCCTCCTTGCTCAGACCCACCCCCCCTGTGCTCCGTTCCCCCCCCCGTGCTCCGATCCACCCCCCCACCACCCCTTCATACTTACCGATCCTCCCGGTGTCCGGCCGTCTCCTCGCTGGGCACCGCCATCTTGGAAAATGGCGGGCGCATGCTCAGTGCGCCCGCCGAATCTGCCAGTCGGCAGATTCCTTACAGGTACATTTTGATCGCTGTGGTAGGTTCTATCACAGCGATCAAAATAAAAAAATAAATAAATAACCCCCCCCCCCTTTATCACCCCCATAGGGACAATAATAAAATAAAGAATTTTTTTTTTTTTTCCACTAGGGTTAGGGTTAGAATTAGGGTTAGAACTAGGGGTAGGGTTAGGGGTAGGGTTAGGGTTACGGGTAGGGTTAGGGGTAGGGTTATGGCATGTGCACACAGAGCGGATCGGCCGCGGATCCGCCGCGGATCGGCAGCGGATCGGCCGCGGATCCGCAGCAGATCGGCCGCGGATCCGCAGCGGATCGGCCGCGGATCGGCAGCGGATCCGCAGCAGATCGGCAGCGGATCCGCAGCGGATCCGCAGCGGATTGGCAGCAGATCCGCAGCGGATTGGCCGCGGATAGGCAGCGGATCGGCAGCGGATCCGCAGCGGATCGGCCGCGGATTGGCAGTGGATCGGCAGCAGATCCGCAGCGGATCGGCCGCAGATCCGCAGCGGATCCGCAGCGGATCCGCAGCGGATTGGCAGCGGATCCGCAGCGGATGGGCCGCGGATCCGCAGCGGATCGACAGCGGATTGGCCGCGGATCCGCAGCGGATGGGCAGCGGATTGGCCGCGGATCCGCAGCGGATTGGCCGCGGATCCACAGCGGATTGGCCGCTGCGAATTCGAAGCAGTTTTCCATCAGGTTTACAGTACCATGTACACCTAAGGAAAACCAAATCCGCTGTGCCCATGGTGCGGAAAATTCCGTGCAGAAACGCTGCGTTGTATTTTCCGCAGCATGTCAATTCTTTGTGCGGATTCCGCAGCGTTTTACACCTGTTCCTCAATAGGAATCCGCAGGTGAAATCCACACAAAAAAACACTGGAAATCTGCTGTAAATCCGCAGGTAAAACGCAGTGCCTTTTACCTGCAGATTTTTCAAAAATCGTGCGGAAAAATCTCACACGAATCCGCAACGTGGGCACATAGCCTTAGGGTTAGGGTTGGAATTAGAGTTAGGGTTGGAATTAGGGCTAGGGTTTGAAATAGGGTTAAGATTAGGCTTGTGGTTAGGGTTACGGATAGGGTTAGGGGTGTGTTGGGGTTACAGTTGTGGTTAGGGTTGGGATTAGGGCTACGGTTGGGATTAGGGTTAGGATTAGGGTTGGAATTAGGGTTACGGGTGTGTTGCGGTTAGGGTTGTGGTTAGGGGTGTGTTGTGGTTAGGGTTGTGATTAGGGTTATGGCTACAGTTGGGATTAGGATTAGGGGTGTGCTGGGGTTAGTGTTGAAGTTAGAATTGAGGGGTTTCCACTGTTTAGGCACATCAGGGGTCTCCAAACGCAACATGGCGCCACCATTGATTCCAGCCAATCTTGCATTCAAAAAGTCAAATGGTGCTCCCTCCCTTCCAAGCCCCGACGTGCGCCCAAACAGTGGTTTACCCCCACATTTGGGGTACCAGCGTACTCAGGACAAACTGGGCAACAACTGTTGGGGTCCAATTTCTCCTGTTACCCTTGCAAAAATAAAAAATTACTTGCTAAAACATAATTTTTGAGGAAAGAACAATTATTTTTTATTTTCACGGCTCTGCGTTATAAACTTCTGTGAAGCACTTGGGGGTTGAAAGTGCTCACAACACATCTAGATAAGTTCCTTCGGGGGTCTAGTTTCCAAAATGGGGTCACTTGTGGGGTGTTTCTACTGTTTAGGCACATCAGGGGCTCTGCAAATGCAATGTGACGCCCGCAGACCATTCCATCAAAGTCTGCATTTCAAATGTCACTACTTCCCTTCCGAGCCCTGACGTGCGCCCAAACAGTGGTTTACCCCCACATATGGGGTATCAGCATACTCACAACAAACTGGGCAACAAATATTGGGGTCCAAATTCTCCTGTTACCCTTGTGAAAATAAAAAATTGCTTGCTAAAACATCTTTTTTGAGGAAAGAAAAATGATTTTTTATTTTCACGGCTCTGCGTTGTAAACTTCTGTGAAGCACTTGGGGGTTGAACGTGCTCACCACACATCTAGATAAGTTCCTCGGGGGGTCTAGTTTCCAAAATGGGGTCACTTGTGGGGGGTTTCTACTGTTTAGGCATATCAGGGGCTCTGCAAACGTAACATGATGCCCGCAGACCATTCCATCAAAGTCTGCATTCCAAAACATCACTACTTCCCTTCCGAGCCCCGGCATGTGCCCAAACAGTGGTTTACCCCCACATATGGGGTATCAGCGTACTCAGGAGAAACTGGACAACAACTTTTGGGGTCCAATTTCTCCTGTTACTCTTGCAAAAATAAAAAATTCTGGGCTAAAAAAATATTTTTGAGGAAAGGAAACACATTTATTATTTTCACGGCTCTGCGTTATAAACTTCTGTGAAGCATTTGGGGGTTCAAAGTGCTCACCACACATCTAGATAAGTTCCCTTGGGGGTCTAGTTTCCAAAATGGAGTCAATTGTGGGGAGTTCCTACTGTTTAGGCACATCAGGGGCTCTGCAAACGCAACCTGATGCCCGCAGAGCATTCCATCAAAGTCTGCATTTCAAAACGTCACTACTTCCCTTCCGAACCCCGACGTGTGCCAAAACAGTGGTTTACCCCCACATATGGGGTATCAGCGTACTCAGCAGAAACTGGACAACAACTTTTGGGGTCCAATTTCTCCTGTTACTCTTGCAAAAATAAAAAAATTCTGGGCTAAAAAATATTTTTGAGGAAAGGAAACACATTTTTTATTTTCACGGCTCTGCGTTATAAACTTCTGTGAAGCACTTGGGGGTTCAAAGTGCTCACCACACATCTAGATTAGTTACTTGGGAGGTCTAGTTTCCAAAATGGGGTCACTTGTGCGGGAGCTCCAATGTTTAGGCACACAGGGGCTCTCCAAACGCGACATGGTGTCCGCTAATGATTGGAGCTAATTTTCCATTCAAAAAGCCAAATGGCGTGCCTTCCCTTCCGAGCCCTGCCGTGCGCCCAAACAGTGGTTTACCCCCACATATGGGGTATCACCGTACTCAGGACAAACTGGACAACAAAATTTGGGGTCCAATTTCTCCTATTACCCTTGGGAAAATAAAAAATTCTGGGCTAAAAATCATTTTTGAGGAAAGAAAAATTATTTTTTTATTTTCACGGCTCTGCGTTATAAACTTCTGTGAAGCACCTGGGGGTTATAAGTGCTCACTATGCATCTAGATTAGTTCCTTGGGGGGTCTAGTTTCCAAAATGGGGTCACTTGTAGGGGAGCTCCAATGTTTAGGCACACAGGGGCTCTCCAAACGCGACATGGTGTCCGCTAACGATTGGAGCTAATTTTCCATTCAAAAAGTCAAATGGCACGCCTCCCCTTCCGAGCCTTGCCGTGCACCCAAAAAGTGGTTTACCCCCACATATGAGGTATCGGCATACTCAGGAGAAATTGCCCAACAAATTTTAGGATCCATTTTATCCTGTTGCCCATGTGAAAATGAAAGAATTGAGGCTAAAAGAAATTTTGTGTGAAAAAAAAGTACTTTTTCATTTTTGCGGATCAATTTGTGAAGCACCTGGGGGTTTAAAGTGCTCACTATGCCTCTAGATGAGTTCCTTGGGGGGTCTAGTTTCCAAAATGGGGTCACTTGTGGAGGAGCTCCAATGTTTAGGCACACAGGGGCTTTCCAAACGCGACATGGTGTCCGCTAACGATGGAGATAATTTTTCATTCAAAAAGTCAAATGGCGCTCCTTCCCTTCCGAGCCTTACCATGTGCCCAAACAGTGGTTTACCCCCACATGTGAGGTATTGGTGTACTCAGGAGAAATTGCCCAACAAAATTTAGGATCCATTTTATCCTGTTGCCCATGTGAAAATGAAAAAATTGAGACTAAAATAATTTTTTTGTGAAAAAAAAGTACTTTTTCATTTTTACGGATCAATTTGTGAAGCACCTGGGGGTTTAAAGTGCTCACTATGCTTCTAGATAAGTTCCTTGGGGGGTCTAGTTTCCAAAATGGGGTCACTTGTGGGGGAGCTCCAATGTTTAGGCACACGGGGGCTCTCCAAACGTGACACGGTGTCCGCTAAAGATTGGAGCCAATTTTTCATTCAAAAAGTCAAATGGCGCTCCTTCCCTTCCGAGCCCTGCCGTGCGCCCAAACAGTGGTTTACCCCCACATATGAGGTATCAGCATACTCAGGACAAATTGGACAACAACGTCCGTGGTCCAGTTTCTCCTTTTACCGCTGGGAAAATAAAAAAATTGTTGCTAAAAGATCATTTTTGTGACTAAAAAGTTAAATGTTCATTTTTTACTTCCATGTTGCTTCTGCTGCTGTGAAACACCTGAAGGGTTAATAAACTTCTTGAATGTGGTTTTGAGCACCTTGAGGGGTGCAGTTTTTAAAATGGTGTCACTTTTGGGTATTTTCAGCCATATAGAACCCTCAAAATGACTTCAAATGTGAGGTGGTCCCTAAAAAAAATGGTTTTGTAAATTTTGTTGTAAAAATGAGAAATCACTGGTCAAATTTTAACCCTTATAACTTCCTAGCAAAAAAAAAAATTGTTTCCAAAATTGTGCTGATGTAAAGTAGACATGTGGGAAACGTTATTTATTAACTATTTTGTGTCACATAACTCTCTGGTTTAACAGAATAAAAATTCAAAATGTGAAAATTGCGAAATTTTCAAATTTTTTGCCAAATTTCCGTTTTTTTCACATATAAACTCAGAAATTATCGACCTAAATTTACCACTAACATGAAGCCCAATATGTCACGAAAAAACAATCTCAGAATCGCTAGGATCCATTGAAGCGTTCCTGAGTTATTACCTCATAAAGGGACACTGGTCAGAATTGCAAAAAACGGCAAGGTCATTAAGGCCAAAATAGGCTGGGTCATGAAGGGGTTAAAAGTTAAGTAATAATGAAAAAAATACAAAATCAATGTATTGCTGAGCTGTTACTACTGTAACTGTAATGAAGAGTGTATGGCTAATGTACATTATGCCATCCCACATAATAATCCTGTGAGTAGGACTGGTTTGATGTTCCTTCATGAAGACCTCTAAAGCCTCTTCATGTAATTGCCCAGGTGGTCTGCAGACCAATCTTCATATATAACTGTGTCCAAGACAAAATGCGGGACTCAATGCTGAAAAAAAGGACCACCATTCCTGTCTTGGTCTACACCATTGTAGCCTGTGAAAGTGGCGGTCTGAGGTCAATGGAGCACCTGTATCTGAACGTCTTGTAGCCCAATATCCTGTAAGTGAATTTGATTGCTTTTGTAAACACTGTTTGACATCTTAGGCTGGGTTCACATTGCGTTATTAACCCATCCGTTAGACGGACTATGTTACACTGCGGCATAACGCGGTGTAACGCAGTCCGTTAACACCGCCATTGAATCCAATGTCGGACGCATCGCTAGCGCATCCCCACAATGGGCGTGAGCTAGTGATATGCCGTCATTGAGTGACGGACCCTGAGACGCGGGCTGCAGCGTTTCCGGGTCCGTCACCGCTAGCACAGATAGAGCTAGCAGACGCTCTATCTGCGCTAGCGCGCTGCCATACCGGCACTTGCGTTTACAGCAGCCCATTAACGTATGTGTTGAACAGGCTGCTGTTAATGCAATGTGAACCCGGCCTTAGGCTACGTCCCCATGGCCAGTATAAGGCTACTTTCACACATCAGTTTTTTGCCATCAGGCATAATCCGGCGAATTGTTAAAAAAACGGATCCGGTGCAAATTGTGAAAAACTGATGCACCGGAACTGTTTTTTTGCTGGATCCGTTTTTTTTTTACCGGGCATAGAGTTTGGACTTCCTGTTCTGGGGAGAGAGAGAGTGTCTCAAGAGGCATTTTGCAATATGAAAAGGCCAAGCTGCATGTTGTTGGTACTACTGTGAGCAGCATGAAAGGCCTAAACGTGCTACCATGGCCTGCAGCATCTCTGAACTGTTCTTCCATCAAGCACATCTGCAATGGGAGCTGCCAGCAGTAGATATTGATGCCTAAGTGCATTCAGTGTGGCATAATATTCCTCAGACAATCATTACTAACCTCATTGATAGCATGATAAGAAGTTTAAGTCTGTGTATTTCCTCATACACGATACTGAATAAATCAAGAGATTTTGAATTTTTTTCCATTGTTTAATCATTTGCATATTATTATGTCGTCTTTTGATTTATGTAATTCCATAACTATTTCTAATTGGTATTACAATTTCAATATTGAGAAGTGTATAAATACAGTACTTAACTAAAGTTTTAAGCAGGTGTGAAAAAGAGTGTGAAAAGTAAGAATGCTTTAAAAAATAAAAGTGTAAATATTTCATTTTTATCAATAATCAAAATGCAAAATTAAACAAAAAATTGAGAAAAATTAAATCAAAATCTAAGCAATATTTAGCGTGATTACTATTTGCTTTGAAATAGCATCAATTCTTCTCGTTCCACTTACAAAAAGTTTTTGAAGAATCTCAGCAGAGAGATTGTTCCTAACATCTTTAAGAAGTAGTCACACATCCTTTTTGGATGTAGGCTTACTCAAATATTTCTGTTTCTTCATGTAACCCTAGACAGATGCAATAATGTTGAGAACAGGGCTTTTTGAAGGTTGTATCATCCCTTCCAAGAGTCCTTGTTCTTCTTTACTCAGAAGATAGTTCTTAATGACATTGACTGTATGTTTTGAGGTCATTATTTAGCTGAAGAATAAATTTGGAGCCAATCAGACACCTCCCTTATGATATTGCATGATGTATAATTATCAGGTTAAATTTCTCAGCATTGAGGACACCATTAATCCAGACCAAATCAAAAACTTTGCTGAAATGCAGCCCCAAACTTGCAAAGAACCTCCACCATGCTTCATTGTTGCCGTCAGATGCTTGCTAGTCAACTGCCTTCTATTACAATCAAATATTTAAAATTTTGACTCACCAGTAAGGATGGGGGAACCTGTGAATATTTGGGGTGGTGAGTTAATTCGAACATTTAAAAAAAGTTTGGTTTGAGTACCAGAACGGTACCCAAACTCGAACCCGAATCTGGATCCCATTCATATGAATGGGCGGACCGAACAATGGGTGTTTCCCTTGATGTCATCTGTGTGACAGCGCAAGAAACATCGGCTCTGATTGATGGTAAGTTCGTTACTGCTGGTCAGAACGCTGCTGTTCCCACACTGTCATAGAGATGACAGTGTGTGAGCCTGCAGCTATGACCGGCAGTAAAAAGCTTACAGCCAGTCACAGGTGTTGTCTGATGAAAGCACTACTCTCATCATCCTACACCTGATCGAGAGCAGGAATACAATGATGGGAGTATTCACCAGCTGGCGCCTGTGCAATAAATAAATACATAATAATAAAAAATGACATGAATCAGTTTGCCATCAGTGTCATCAGCGTGTCATCAGTGTGCCATCAATTTTTTTTTGGTTTGGATTAAGAAAAAAAAAATTCAAAGCTTTTCCTATACTTTACAATGTTAAACACATACAGCACATGGATTACACATGAATGGCATATTGAGACCCATAGATGTGTATTGGGCCTTGTTCTCTGTCCTACTGATGAATAACAGACATGTCTCCATGTGGTTTGCACAAACAAATGGTCCATGTAAAAACACACATACATGTGTGCCACACCCTAGATTATAATAGGTACGTGTGGCATCCTTGAAAAAAATGGATGCTACATGTTGTTAGGGCTAGTGGAATGCACTGAGTATAGGTAGGAAGCAACAAGGTGCGTTCGCAGCCCGGGGTCCACCGTGAAGAGATATCTGCTGCAAAGTAATGGCGGATAAACTCTGAGCTCACATGTGGGTTAAGCTTCACCCCGTGTGAACTGGAAGCGATCTCTGTTGCCACTCAGAGTCGCCCTGTACACAAAAACTATAGCCTTAACTAGGGTTGTGCTTACAAGCAAGCCAACAGCTAATTGCCCCCACTGACGCTAACTGCCTGCCTGAGTGTACAGTCCCAGCGCTACAGTCTCACACCACATATATATAAAGAGTGGTAAAGTATCCACTGGCATAAGCCAAATACATTTGATACTAGCGCATGGCCATGCGGCCATGCGAACCTTTTATAGTTACAGCTCTTTTAGGACCTTCCTGGAGGACCAATAGGAGCTGCTACAGGGACTGAGCGTGTGACCCCTGACCTCCAATGAGAGGTCCTCCCGTGGGCATGCTCAGTGTGTACAAAAGAAGGACTTAGTCCCAGAAAAGCCTGCCCTCTACTGACCAGTGCTGGCTACAAAGGGAGAGCCTGGAAAGGCAGCAGTAACCATCTGCACAGTATCAGGCTGAGCCAGACGCTGGGACCGACGTCTCAGCTGAGCAGGCTCCACTGCAGCCGATGTAGAATGGGAGACCGCAGCGGACATGGTTCGAGATTCCCCCTGTGCAGCGGCGGGAACTCGACACCTAACACACGTACTGCAAAAACGGACATGTGAAGGGGGCCTAAGACAATATTCAATGCAATCAATAAACATATAAATAGGTTTACATTTGTAGGGAATGAGAAACATTTGTTTCCGAATATCCATGCAAAAGGAGATGTGGCATAATACGTTTAAGAGGCCAGTTACTGCTTTAATTGGGAGTTTGGCTGTCGAGTATTTTTGCATGCAAGTCATCATAATTAAAATATGTTAATTTTACTTCAATACATCTACGTTTTGTTCAAAATCTTTTTATTTGGAAAAATTGGACAACTTTTTGTGACACTGCCGCTATCTACTGGCTGCACACACTACATTGCCCCAAATGACTGTGTGTTTGGCCTTGTAGTACAGTAAATCATAGAAACCAATGAACCTTTTTTATCTGACTATTGTTTCTTGTCCAAAGCTAGTCGAACAGAAGGCAGCTCAGACAGTGAAACATTGCAGGGTGACTTTCTATGTGGCTGTTCGTCCTTAATAGCTGGCATAGAAAACCTCCATTAAGACATTAATATGGGGATGTTACATTTAAATAGCTTCTTGTTAGTAGCAAAAAGGCCAAGCACAGATGATCATCTAATAGCAAATATTCAATAACTAGAACAAAAAAACACTTATATTCTACAATGTTATATCCAGTGTTATTCTCATCAATAACTTTTTGAATTAAAAAAAATTGCTCTAAAGGAGAATAGAGTAACATTCATTTTTAAATTATAAAGTGAAAGAAACATGATTGAAATGAGTTCCATAGTGTTTTAGTTGGTTTATGGCAGAGGTTTTGTATGTGTCCCTAAATGTAGGTCATTTGCAAAAAAATAAGTGCATAAATGAACAAACTACATGAAATGCTAAACAATTATGTATATTGTGTGTCCATAATGGATGCCTGAAAGAACAATGAAACAGGGCCATATTTCAATAAAATCATTTCTTGGCATATACTTGGGTTTGAACAAGTAGTAATTCTTTTCAGAACTGAAGCACAGACTGCTTTTAATTTTGTCTGCAGAGTTGCTTGCCATAAAAAACACAATAGATAAATAGTATATCTGCGCATAATATATACAGCATTCTGGAGTTGTTTATCTCAATAGACTATAGTAATCAAAAGTAATGAACCTATTATGTGCAGGACCTTGGAGAGCGTAGAATGGCAGTAAAAGTGTGGCACATAAAAGGTTTATTAAAGGAAATTAAAGTCCATCATTGCCACACCTGCTCCCCTATTATAAGTCTATGGCAGGTCAGTGCCTTCAATCACAACTCAGCAGCACAGAATAGATCATGTTTCACATTACAATTGCTTCCACAAAGAGGACACTCAGTTGTACATCTTCAGTCTGCTTACAACTCTATAATGCACAGCATTAAACAAAAACAAAAGGCTATTTTTACAATTATGCCACATTGTCTGTTGCTTGTGATATTGCTGTGATGCAAAATAGTATTTCTATGTTCTAAAACAATGCTGTACTCTTCTATTTATAAGGTAAATAGCAACTGTAATGATTAAAAAAAATGGTACAGTATGCATATAAAAATATAAAATATATTTAAACAGATGGAGGAAACTTTAGTTGCAGCAATTAGAAAAAAATGCAAAATTGTAGGGTGCAGGTAAGGTCCAGTGGAAAAGAATATATAATTGTATAGCTAAATGATTTAGATATATGGAGAATATACTTTTATATAGATCCATTGGAGTAAATCCATTGTATCCATTGTTCTTTTACTTGATCATACTTTTACTAGATCTTTGAAAAGATTGCAGACAAGTTCTTGTCCCAGATCCTTGGATAGACTGCAGATAAGTGCTTGTCCTAGATCCTTCGGTAAACAGCAGATACCATATTTTTCGGACTATAAGACACACCGGACCATAAGACGCACCCCAAAATTTCAGAAGTAAAATAGGAAAAAAATTAATGCGTCAAATGGGGGTCTGTCTTACAGTCCGAATTCAGCTTACCGGGAGAAATTGGCAGCACTGGTGAAGTCTGATCACAGGGGGTGTTCGGTGGTCCGGCAGTGAGATGACTCCCATCCCATCCCAGTTATGCGGTGCTTGTTGTGCGGGGGTTCCGCCGATTTTTACTGAAGGCCTGGAGCCCCGCACATCCATTGCTGTCAAGCGGTGGCTTCCAGGAAATCCCATCCTAGGCTGGTGCAGCAGGTTTTCAGTGTTCAGAGGTTTGTGGAAGCCCAAAGCCCCCGCACATCCACTGCTGCAATGCAGTGGCCTCCAGGAAAATGTCCCCCAGGGGCGGCGCATGCGCAGATTGAGATGTCGGCACTGAGATCTCATCTCCCAAAAATGTCCCGAGATCTCGTTGCCGAGACCTCAATCTCCGCATGTGCCGCTTTTGGCCACCATTTTCCCGGAGGTCACCCATCACAGCAATGGAAGTGCGGGGGCTCCGGGCTTTCACAAAATGTTAGCCGAGCCCCCGCACCACAGAGCACTGCCGAATACTGCCGCACCAGGCTGGGAAGGGAATGTGATCATCCCTGCAGCGTCGTACCACCACAGAATCGCCTGACTCCTGCTGCCATCACACTACTGGTGAGTATATCCTGTCTATAATACGCACCCCCATTTTCCCCAAAAGATTTACATTGTAAGGCAGTGACTGGTATTACATGTGATGGTCACTGTATGTTCACCCCAGGATGCACATGGAGGCGTATTAAGGCCATGGGAGTGCATTGCAGTCACAAGCGTAGCTGTGATTGCAATGCCGAATAAAAGTGAGTATTGGTCCTGGGCATGCTATGTGTCCAGGGCATATTTAGGGAAAACCTGCCCTGGGGTTTTGCATTTTGAAACAGACTACAGGGTGGCAGTCATGCAGTCAGTTTCATTTCTGGCTGGGTTTTCCATGTGACTGAAGCCACAGATTCAAGTTAAGAACCCTGCAGTATAGGGTTTGGGGTGTCAGGTTCAGAGTCAGTGTCAGTCTGGTGTTTGGAGGAGTACAGAGCTCCTTCTGTGTGAGGCAACACAGGCAAGTGGAGCCAAACAGCCAAGGAGCTGGAAGGCCAGGCAAACCACAGCGTACACAGTGATGCAGTCGCCTGAGGCAAGCAGTCTGAGGAGGTGGACTGCCATGTTTAGTGACTGTAAACTGGATGATATGGTTCCTGGCTGAAATGCAGAGGATATCATGTACTGAGTATTGCTGTGAATAAAGAGACATTAAGATGGTGGTGCAGTTGCTCACGGTAACTGGTCAGAGGTGGGCTAGGTGTTTAGTGACTGTAATTAGGGTTAAGCGACCTTTACATTTATAGGATCGGGTTTCACGAAACCCGACTTTTTCAAAAGTCGGGTCGAGTGAAATCGGCCGATCCTATAAAAAAGTCGGGGTCGGGGTCGGCCGAAACTCGAAACCCAATGCAGTGCATTGGGTTTCCAATGGTTCCCAGGGTCTGAAGGAGCGGAAACTCTCCTTCAGGCCCTGGGATCCATATTTAAGTGTAAAATAAAGAATTAAAATAAAAAATATCGCCATACTTACCATCTGATGCGCTCTGGTACTAAGCGGGAACCTTCCTTCCTTAGAATCAGCCTTCCAGGACCTTGCGGTGACGTCGCGGTGACGTCGCGGCTTGTGATTGGTCGCGCGGCCGCCCATGTGACCGCTCGCGTGACCAATCACAAGCCGCGACGTCACCGTGACGTCACCGAGGGTCCTGGAAGGGCTGATTCTTGGGAAGGAAGGCTGCCGAAAAGAAGCCGAGGGTGAGTATATTCCTATTAGGTATATACTCACCCTCGGACCCGCCCTGCTTCTTTCCGGCAGCCTTCCTTCCTAAGAATCAGCCCTTCCAGGACCCTCGGTGACATCACGGTGACATCGCGGCTTGTGATTGGTCGCGCGAGCGGTGACATGGGCGGCCGCGCGACCAATCACAAGCCGCGACGTCACCGCGACGTCACCGCAAGGTCCTGGAAGGCTGATTCTAAGGAAGGAAGGTTCCCGCTTAGTACCAGGGTGCATCAGATGGTAAGTATAGCGATATTTTTTATTTTAATTCTTTATTTTACACTTAAATCTGAATTCCGATACCAATTCCCAATATCTTAAACATATCGGGAATCGGTATCGGAATTCTGATTCCAGATTCAGAAGATCGCCGACTTCATGGCCGACCCCACACAGGGGTCGGGTCGGGTTTCATGAAACCCGACTTTGCCAAAAGTCGGCGACTTCTGAAAATTGCCGACCCGTTTCGCTCAACCCTAACTGTAATCCAGAATATATGGTTGCCGACTGTGATCCAAAGGATATCATGTGCTGAGTTTTTTTGCATTGAACATTAAAGAGACGTTTTGCTTTGAACTTTGCTAGGTGACTGCCTCATCACTGCATGAGTGTGCTACCACTGCACTACAATGTTTATGAAGCTTTCAGTTGGAAAATCTGCATAAAAATGCTGATATGGTGAAAACACTCACTTACCCAATAATTCTGCACAGTGTAAAATAGTGCAGTCATATGAAGAGTTTAGAATCATGTTTTTTATTATTTAATTGCTTCATGACCTTTGAGGTACATTTACGTAAAAGGTTGTGTACCTGTCTTTGATGCACGCTCGCACGCTGAGCCCATGTCTTTCTCGACACATGATGCCTGATTTAACCCCTTTCTGACATCTGACGTACTATCCCATCGAGGTGGCCTGGGCTCGTATGACCATCGACGGTATAATACGTCATATGCGATCAGCCGCGCTCACGGGGGAGTGCGGCCAATCGTGCCCGGATGACAGCTGTTGACATCCGGCACTATGTGCCAGGAGTGGTCACGGACCGCTCCTGGCACAAAAACCCCCGGAACACTGCAATCAAACATGATCACAGCTCCCTGCATGCTTCCCTGAGACCCTCGGAAAAACACAATGTGATCGCATTATTCTGAGCATCTCCTCCATCCTCCTCCCTGCAGGCCCTGGATCCAAGATGGCAGCGGGGGTCCTGCAGGGAGGTGGCTTGCGATCCGGCAAGCCTCCTGCACTGCCTGTCAGATCGCTGATCTGACACAGTGCTATGCAAAGTGTCACATCAGCGATCTGATAATATATAGTGATGTCCCACCCTGGTACAAAGTAAAAAAGTTTAAAAAAAAATACACTGTGTAAAAATATAAAAAAATTCCTAAATAAAGGAAAAAAAATAGTTTATATACATTTCTTTATGTAAAAAAAAAAACAATAATAGTACACATATTTAGTATCGCCGCGTCCGTAACGACCTGACCTAAAACTGTCCCACTAGTTAACTCTCTCAGTGAACACCGTAAAAAAATAATAAAAAAATGAGGCAAAAAACAATGCTTTATCATCATACCGCTGAACAAAAAGTGGAATAACACGCAATCAAAAAGACGGAAATAAATAAACATGGTACCGCTGAAAACGTCATCTTGTCCCACAAAAAACGAGCCACCATACAGCGTCATCAGCGAAAAAAAAAAGTTATAGCCCTCAGAATAAAGCGATGCAAAAATAAGTATTTTTTTATATAAAATAGTTTTTATTGTATAAAAGCACCAAACATAAAAAAATGATATTAATGAGGTATTGCTGTAATCGTACTAACCCGAGGAATAAAACTGCTTTATCAATTTTACCAAGTGCAGAACGGTATAAACGCCCCCCCAAATAAATTCGCAAATTGCTGTTTTTTGTTCACTCCTCCTAACAAAAATCGGAATAAAAAGCGATCAAAAAATTTCATGTGACCGAAAATGGTACCAATAAAAATGTCAACTCGTCCCGCAGAAAACAAGACCTCACATGACTCTGTGGACTAAAATATGGAAAAATTATAGCTCTCAAAATGTGGTGACGCAAAAACTATTTTTTGCAATAAAAGCATCTTTTAGCGTGTGACAGCTGCCACACATAAAACCCGCTATAAAACCAGCTATAAATAGTAAATCAAACCCCCTTTTATCACCGCCTTAGTTAGGGAAAAATAATAAAATAAAAAAAATATTTATTTTCATTTTCCCATTAAGGTTAGGGTTAGGGTTGGGCCTAAAGTTAGGGTTGAGGCTAAAGTTAGGGTTGGGGCTAAAGTTAGGGTTAGGGTTGGGGCTAAAGTTAAGGTTAGGGATGGGGCTAAAGTTAAGGTTAGGGTTGGGCCTAAAGTTGGGGTTAGAGTTTGGATTACGTTTACGGTTGGGTTAGGGGTGTGGTTAGGGTTATGGATAGGGTTGTGTTTAGGGTTAGGGGTGTGTTAGAGTTAGAGGTGTGTTGGGGTTGGGATTAGGGTTAAGGGTGTGCTCGGGTTAGGGGTGTGGTTAGAGTTATGGTTAGGGTTAGGGGTGTGTTGGGATTAGGAATGTGTTGGGGTTAGGGGTGTGGCTAGGGTTGGGATCAGGGTTATGGGTGTGTTGGGGTTAGGATTGGAGTTAGAATTGGGGGGTTTCCACTGTTAAGGCACATCAGGGGCTCTGCAAACGCAACATGACACCCGCAGTCCATTCCATCAAAGTCTGCATTCCAAAACGCCACTTCTTCCCTTCCAAGCCACGACGTGCACCCAAACAGTGGTTTACCCCCACATATGGGGTATCAGCATACTCAGAACAAATTGGACAACTTTTGCCATCCAATTTCTCATGTTACCCTTTGGAAAATAAAAATTTGGGGGCTAAAAAATCTTTTTCGTGGGAAAAAAATATTTTTTTTATTTTCACGGCTCTGCGTTATAAACTGTAGTGAAACACTTGGGGGTTCAAAGTTCTCACAACACATCTAGATAAGTTCCTTTGGGGTCTAGTTTCCAATATTGGGTCACTTATGAGGGGTTTCTACTGTTTAGGTACATCAGGGGCTCTGCAAACGCAACGTGATGCCCGCAGACCATTCCATCAAAGTCTGCATTCCAAAATGGCGCTCCTTCATTTCTGAGCTCTACCATGCACCCAAACAGTGGTTCCCCCCATATATGGGGTATCAACTTACTCAGGACAAATTGCACAACAACTTTTGGGGTCCACTTTCTCCTGTTACCCTTGCAAAAAAAAATTGGGGGTGAAAAGATCATTTTTGTGAAAAAAATATGATTTTTAATTTTTATGGCTCTACATTATAAACTTCTGTGAAGCACTTGGGGGTTCAAAGTGCTCACCACTAGTGTTGAGCGATACCGTCCGATACTTGAAAGTATCGGTATCGGAAAGTATCGGCCGATACAGGCAAAGTATCGGATCCAATCCGATACCGATACCCGATACCAATACAAGTCAATGGGACTCATGTATCGGACGGTATTCCTGATGGTTCCCAGGGTCTGAAGGAGAGGAAACTCTCCTTCAGCCTGGGAACCATATTAATGTGTAAAAGAAAGAATTAAAATAAAAAATATTGCTATACTCACCCTCCGACGCAGCCTGGACCTCACCGAGGGAACCGGCAGCGTTGTTTATTTAAAATTTGCGCTTTTCTTTCCTTTACAAGAAGTCCAGGCTTGTGATTGGTTGCGTGCCGCCCATGTGGCCGGGACGCAACCAATCACAGCAAGCCGTGACGTAATTTCAGGTCCTTCAGGATTTTAAAATTACGTTCCGGCGTTGTGATTGGATGCGCCGCAGTCACATGGGCGACACAACCAATCACAGCAAGCCGTGACGTAATTTCAGGTCCTTAAGGATTTTAAAATTACGTCCCGGCTTTGTGATTGGTTGCGTCGCAGTCACATGGGAGACGCAACCAATCACAAGCCGTGACGTCACGGGAGGCTGGACACGCGCGCATTTTAAAATGGGCGCGTGTCCAGCCTCCCGTGACGTCACGGCTTGTGATTGGTTGCGCCGCGGTCAACCAATCACAAGCCGGGAGGCTGGACACGCGCGCATTTTAAAATGGGCGGCACGCAACCAATCACAAGCCTGGACTTCTTGTAAAGGAAAGAAAAGCGCGAATTTTAAATAAAGAACGCTGCCGCTTCCCTCGCTGAGGTTCAGGCTGCGTCGGAGAGGTGAGTATAGCAATATTTTTTATTTTAATTCTTTCTTTTACACATTTTTACATTAATGTTGTTTCGATACCGATACCCGATACTTCAAAAATATCGGATCTCGGTATCGGAATTCCGATACAGCAAGTATCGGCCGATACCCGATACTTGCAGTATCGGAATGCTCAACACTACTCACCACTCATCTAGATAAGTTCCTTAGGGGGTCTAATTTTCAAAATGGTGTCACTGTTTAGTCACATCAGGGGCTCTCCAAATGTGACATGGCTTCCTATCTCAATTCCAGCCAATTTTGCATTGAAAAGTCAAATGGTGCTCCTTCCCTTCCGAGCTCTGCCATCGCCCAAACAGTGGTTTACCCCAACATATAGGGTATCAGTGCACTAAGGACAACATTTGGTGTCCAATTTCTCCTAATACCCTTGGTAAAATAAAACAAATTGGATCTGAAGTAATTTTTTTTGTGAAAAAAAGTTAGATGTTCATTTTTTTTAAACATTCCAAAACTTTCTGCGAAGCACCTGAAGGGTTAATAATCTTCTTAAATGTGGTTTTGAGCACCTTGAGGCATGCAGTTTTTAGAATGGTGTCACGTTTTGCTATTTTCTATCATATAGATCTCTCAAAGTGACTTCATATGTCATGTGGTCCCTAACAAAAAAAAATTTTGGTTCCGCAATTGTGCTAATGTAAAGTAGACATGTGGGAAATGTTACTTATTAAGTATTTTTGTAACATATCTGTGTGATTTAAGGGCATGAAAATTCAAAGTTGGAAAATTGCAAAATTTTCAAAATTTTTGCCAAATTACCATTTGTTTCACAAGTAAACGCAATTAATATCAAATAAATTTCACCACTGTCATGAAGTACAGTATGTCACGAGAAAACAGTATCAGAATCACTGGGATCTGTTGAAGCATTCCAGAGTTATAACCTCATAAAGGGACAGTGGTCAGAATTGAAAAAATTGGCCCGGTCATTAACATGCAAACCACCCTTGGTGGTAAAGGGGTTAATCACCTATCATGTGCTTTTAACAGCTGTTGTTGGAGTGGTGCTTTGTCCCCTACTGTAAACCAATTAAACTCTGCTGTCAATCACTAACAGAGGGATTAAACACATCCAGCCGGGAGCCTGTCATTCATCCCACCCATTGACAGCTCTGTCACATGATCGCATAACGCGATAGGTTGTCATGACAGCCAGGGGTCTGATGTTGACCTGTTATGTCAATGCTCCTGTGAACTCTGGCCAGTGACCTACGTTTATGGGAGATTGTGATTTCTGCTTTACATATCAGTGCTGATTCATACCTTGATTGCAAAGAAATATATTCATACAAGGCTTGCTTGTCACAAAACTTTACTGTGTGCCAACCATTAACCCCTTAACGACCGCCGATACAGTTTTTAAATGTTGTAGTTAAAAGTACTTAAACCACAGAGCCAAAAGGCGCTGAGGGAAAAGTGTATAGTGCCCCCAGAGTTGGAATTTCTCAGAAGTCTTGGCTGCCGGGTGTAGCATGATTTGGGTCAGTTTTTACCGACCCCGGGATTGCGATCGTTATTAACGGTATAACGGCGACCGCAAAAAAAGTCAGATTTCCCATTTAATTTCTCTCTCCTCTGATGTGATCGCACATCAGAGGAAAGAAAAATAGGGTTCCCGATCTCCCCTGGTACTTTCTGGTGACCCTGGGCCCTCCTGCTTCCCCCACAGCGGGCAGCATCTTGTTCCGGTAAGAAAATGGTGGGCGCATGCGCAGTGCGCCTGCAGAGATCTGCCGGCCAGCTCCCAGCAACAATAGATTTTTTCCTATTGATTCATTTTGATCACTGTGATAGACCCTATCACAGTGATCAAAATAAAAAAATAGTAAAGCTAACCCCCCTTTATCACCCCTTTGTTAGGGAAAAATAATAAAATAAAAAATATATATTTCCATTTTCCCATTAGGGTTAAAGTTGGGCTAAAGTGAGTTGGGCTAAAGTTAGGGTTAGGATTGGGGCTAAAGTTAGAGTTAAGTTTCAGGTTGGGGCTAAAGTTATGTTATGGCTAGAGTTGGGGCTAGAGTTAGGGTTTGGATTACGGTTACGGTTGGGATTAGGGTTAGGGTTGGGATTAGGGTTAGGGTTGAGACTAGGGTTGGTATTAGGGTTAGGGTTGAGATTAGGATTAGGGGTATGTTAGGGTTAGGTGTGTGGTTAGGATTATGGTTAGGGTTGGGATTAGGGTTAGGGGTGTGTTGGAGTAAGAATTGGGGGGTTTCCACTGTATAGGCACATCAGGGGTTCTCCAAACGTGACATCGCGTCCGATCTCAATTCCAGGCAATTCTGTGTTGAAAAAGTCAAACGATGCTCCTTCCCTTCCGAGGTCTGCCGTGCATCAAAACAGTGGTTTACCCCAACATATGGCGTATCGGCATACTCAGGACAAATTGGACAACTTTTGGGGTCCAAATTCTCCTGTTACCCGTGTGAAAATAAAAAATTGGGGGCTAAAAATCATTTTTGTGGAAAATAAACTTTAGTGAAACACTTGGGGGTTCAAAGTTCTCACAACACATCTAGATAACATACTTGGGGGTCTAGTTTCCAAAATGGGGTCACTTGTGGGGGGCTTCTACTGTTTAAGCACATCATGGGCTCTGCTAACGCAACACGACAATTCCATCAAAGTCTGCATTCCAAAATGGTGCTCCTTCCCTTCCGAGCTCTGCCATGCACACAGTGGTTCCACCCCACAAATGGGGTACCAGCATACTCAGGACAAATTGCACAACAGCTTTTGTGATCCAAATTCTCCAGATACCATTGGTAAAGTAAAAAATTGGGGGCTAAAATATAATTTTTGTGGAACAAAAAAGATTTTTCATTTTCACGGCGCTACATTATAAACTTTAGTGAAACACTTAGGGGTTCAAAGAGCTCACCACACATCTAGATAAGTTCCACTGTGTAAGCACATCGGGGGCTCTCCAAACATGACATGGCGTCCAATCTCAATTCCAGCCAATTCTGCATTGAAAAAGTCAAACGGCGCTCCTTCCCTTCTGTGCTCCGCCATGTGCCCAAACAGTGGTTTACCCCCACATATGGGGTATTCGTGTATTCAGGATAAATTGCACAACAACTTTTGGGGTCTAAAATAAAAATTTTTGGGAAAAAAGATATTTTTTGTGGAAAAAATATGATTTTTTATTTTCACGGCTCTACGTTATAAACTTCTGTGAAGCACTTGTGGGTTTAAAGTGCTCACCACACATCTAGATAAGTTCCTTAGGGGGTCTAGTTTCCAAAATAGTGTCACATTTGGGGGATTTCCACTGTTTAGGCACATCAGGGGCTCTCCGAACACGACATGGCATCTGTTCTCAATTCCAGCCAATTCATTGCATTGAAAAAGTCAAACGATTCTCCTTCCCTTCCAAGCTCTGCCGTGCTCCCAAAACAGTGGTTTTCCCCCACACATGGGGTATCGGTATATTAATGAGAAATTGTGCACAAATATTGTGGTTCACTTTTTCTTTTTACGTTTGTGAAAATAAAAAAAAACTGGTTCTGAAGAAAAATGTTAAGTGTTCATTTGTTCCTTCCACATTGCTTCAGTTCCTGTGAAGCACGTAAAGAGATAATTAACTTTTTGAATGTGGTTTTGAGTACCTTGAGGCATGCAATTTTTAGAATGGTGTCATTTTGGGGTATTTTCTGTCATGTACACCCCTCAAATTGACTTCAAACGTTATGTGGTCCCTAAAAAATGGTTTTGTAAATTTTGTTGTAAAAATTAGAAATTGCTGGTCAACTTTTAACCCTTATAACTTCCTAATAAAAATACATTTTGTTTCAAAAATTGGACTGATGTAAAGTAGAGATGTGGGAAATTTTATTTATTAAGTATTTTGTGTGACATCTCTATCTGATTTAAGGGCATAAAAATTCAAAGATTGAAAATTGCTAAATTTTCGCCATATTTCTGTTTTTTTCATAAATAAACGCAAGTCATATCATAGAAATTTTTACTGCTAGCATGAAGTACAATTTGTCAGGAAAAAACATCCTCAGAATCAGTGGGATATCTTAAAGCATTGCAGAGTTATAACCACATAAAGTGACAGTGGTCAGAATTGTAAAAGTTGGTCTGGTCATTAAGTACCAAATTGGCTCTGTTACTAAGGGGTTAAAGTAACAGTTAAATGAACAGAACATTTTTTATGCATATTCACCTTGTACTACCCTATTACCAGATTAAAACAACAAAATGACTGAAATGAATTTCATATTTGACATAAAGTAACAGCAGCCTTTCCCTATTCATGAAATGCAGGGCCGGTTTTAGGCCTGTCCCACACGTCCAGATAATTCCGGTATCGGAAAAATCGGTACCGGAGTTATCCGTGTCCGTGTGTCCGTGTGCTCACATGGCACATCAGTGTGGCACACGTGCGGCAGCCATGTGCCGCCCATGTGCCGACTGGGTACCACACGGACCGTGCAGGAGACAGCGCTAGAGATAAGCGCTGTCCCCTGCATCTGGTGCTGAAGCCGGAATTCATTTCTTCTCTCCAGCAGCGTTCGCTGGAGAGTAGGAATGAAAAATCATTGGGTTTTTTTGTGTTTAAAATAAAGATCCTTGTCACCACCCCCCTCCCACCCTCTGTGCACCCGCCCGCTGGAAATAAAATACTCACCCGGCTCCCTCGATGCTTCCTCTCAGCGTCGCAGCTTCTTCCTGTATGAGCGGTCACGTGGTACCGCTCATTACAGTGATGAATATGCGGCTCCACCCCTATGGGAGGTGGAGCCGCATATAAATAAAGATAAAGATACAAATAAAGATAAATTGACATGCTGTGGTCCGTAAAGACAAGCCACATGTCCATCTCCACGGGTGAGCTGCAAGCTTCTGTGCATGCATAGTGGGCATGGGATTTTTTCACATCCCATCCATTATGCTGTAAAATCTGGGTGCTGCACAAGTACACAACGTCCAACCCGCATCGTTTACTGACCGTGTACACCTACCCTTACTCCTGCTGAGAAAGAATGATTGGTACAGATAGTCAGTATACAGTATAATGCAGGTCCCCTATAGTGCATATAGTAAAATGCACTCCCCATGGTCCTTCCTACACTATAATGCAGCCGCTTCATAGAGTATACTGCAGCCCCCCTCAGAGTATAATGCAGGCCCCACCCCTACAAACACACACAGTATAGTACAGTACAGTCTGCCTGGTTTGCCTGCCCCTAACGCCGACCCTGATGAAATGGTTGGTGTTGGTGAGGTAGCCACCTATCTCCTAGTGGTATACAAGCTATACAATAACTAACATGAAACCCCATGTGCTCTAATTAATACAAGACAAAATAAAACAGCCATTGATATTGTTATATGTGTAAGAAAAGACAATCAAATAAATCCTCAAGCTCATAGAGGGAAGAATGGCATTATAGCAAAAAAAGATCTACTACCCTAAAGTCCCTGATTCAAACTGCATTCATTCCCCCATCTGCATATGTTCAGTTCATTTCAAGATTCACTTTATTTTTGCTATTTGTCTATATTTTAGCAATTTAAAGATTTACCAATACCTGTTTACAGCAGCTTTAAAGTCACGTTATCATATTCATATTTTTATATAGATGGCGGTAGATGGAGAAGATACTCATCTATGCATACTATCAAAAGAAATTAAGGGTAAGTGTTGTACTATTGTAAAATAATAGTCACTTTTGTTTTACAGCTACATAGTGATTTTTCTGCTGGTAAAACAATGTATTTTGGGGGAAAGGTTCAAAGAACAGGAAAAACAAAATGTGTTTTCAATTGTAGGTATCAACAAGACCTTTCACTGTAAAACAGCTTAAGGCCAGTTTCACACGTCAGTGGCTCCGGTACGTGTGGTGACAGTTTCCTCACCTACCAGAGACACTGACTCACGTAGACACATTAAAATCAATGTGTCTCTGCACATGTCAGCCTGTTTTCATGGACCGTGTGTCTGTTTGAAAAACACGGAGACATGTCAGTGTTCGTGGGAGCGCACAGATCACACGGACCCTATGGGAGGTGGAGCCGCATATTCATCACTGTATTGAGCGGCACCACGTGACTGCTCATACAGGAGAAGCTGCGGCGCTGAGAGGAAGCATCGAGGGAGCTGGGTGAGTACTTTATTTCCAGCGGGCGGGCGCACAGGGGGTGGGAGGGTGGTGGTCACATAGATCTTTATTTCAACCGCACAAAAAAAAAAAAAAACAATGATTTTTCATTTCTTCACTCGAGCGAACGCTGCTGGAGAGAAGAAATGAATGGCGGCTTCAGCACCACAAGCTGGGGGGACAGCACTTACTGTAGCGCTGTCTCCTGCACGGCACACGGACAACACACGGACAGCATCCGTGTGCAGTACGTGTTTCACACGGACCCATTGACTTTAATGGGTCCGTGTGATCCGTGCGCTCCCACGAACACTGACATGTCTCTGTGGTTTTCAAACGGACACACGGTCCGTGAAAACACGCTGACATGTGCAGAGACACATTGATTTTAATATGTCTACGTGAGTCAGTGTCTCCGGTACGTGAGGAAACTGTCACCACACGTGCCGGAGCCACTGACGTGTTAAACCGGCCTAAAACAATCGCTG
Source organism: Ranitomeya variabilis (assembly GCF_051348905.1). Classification (NCBI taxonomy): domain Eukaryota; kingdom Metazoa; phylum Chordata; class Amphibia; order Anura; family Dendrobatidae; genus Ranitomeya; species Ranitomeya variabilis. The sequence continues at coordinate 449,669,456 of NC_135237.1, read as the reverse complement.
ACCCCACGATCATAGTCACAGGTTACAATAGTTGCCATGGTACCCTGAAGTCATCTGATGATCCCAATGTACTTTTGTCTGTTAGAGCCAGCATTGAGACTAAGTTAAAAAGTAAAAAAAAAAGTTAAATAAAATGTGTGAATATTTAAAAAGGCAAAAATGTGCACACAAATCACAAAAACTTATTTTGTCACTAAAAAAGCAGCCTTTGTGTTAAAACAAAAATAAACTAAAAAATACACATAGTTTTGGTATTGATGCATCGAATCTGGAATGACATAATCTATAAGGGTATGTGCACACGTAAGAAAAGAGGTGCAGAATTTTCTGCACAAAATCCGCATCTCCTGGCAGAATCCGCAGCCGCGGATTTGCCACGGTTTTTATTCAGTTTTTATGCGGCATTGATGTGGATTTTCTGCGGTTTTTGCCACTGTGGAATTTTAACATGGAGGGGTGCAGAAACAAAGCAGATCCGCACAAAAAAAGTGACATGCACTTCTTTGAAATCCGCAGCAATTCCGCACTAAATTTTCCGCACCATCTGCACAGCTTTTTTTTTACCATTGAATAGCATTATACTGTACAGTGCGGATCTGCAGCGTTTCGGAGCGGAAAAATCCACTGCGCATCTGCAGCAAATGCGCATCGTGTGCACATACCCAGTGAAGAGTAGACATTATAGCAGTAATTCTCCACCCACTAGCTCAGAGAGAACTGAAAATTAGAGATTGAGCCTGCAAGAAGAGTTTCAGATATTCAGAATTCCGATACAGCAAATATCGGCCGATACCCGATACTTGCAGTATCGGAATGCTCAACACTAGCTGTAAGGCATCAAAAGCCAGTCAGCGCACAAGGACATGGATACCGCGTATACCAACATCTGTCCTTGTGCGCTGACTGGCTTTTGATGCCTTACAGCCTTAGGTTCTTTGACCTACCTTCTTTTGGACGGCCTTTTGCTATCCAACTTGGTCTATCTATTACCAGATCCATTATATTGATGCAAAATAAAGTAACCACATTTTTGGGGCCAATACAAGCATACAAGTGAATTTAGCACACTGATGAAGGTCCAGTGTTGACCGAAACGTTTGTGATCATTGTATGTAATAAAACCCCCTTCTTTTGCATCACAACACTTTGGAGTGTGCTAGTCACTTATATTCTACACGTTAAGGTTTGGGCACCTATTGACTGTGCACCTCCCCTCTCAGGCTGTGCTTTACATCTTCTATACCACAAGCAGCACCATCAAGCATGTCCTCTTCCTCTTTTGCTTGTACTCAAAATGTTGCCTTTTAGGCTCATTGAAACTGAAGCTTTCCAAAACCTGATGGCGGCGGCCGTCCCATGGAACTCGGTCCCCAGTCACCACTATTTCTCCTGGTGTGCCGTACCGGCATTATACCAGCATGTGTCCCACAACATTACCTGTGCCCTCAGCAATGCTGTTGCTGGGAAAGTCCACCTAACCACACGTGGACAAATGTTTGTGGGCAGGGATGGTATATCTCACTGACGGCACACTGGGTTAACATAGTGGAAGCCGGGACCCAGTTGGACCTTGGGATGGAACACATCTTCCCCCTGAGGATTGCGGGCCCTATGTCAATCAGGGTTGCCCCCACAGTCTACAGCTCCTGCACCATCTCCTCCTCCTCTTCATCCTCCATCACTGAAATCAACACATCAGTCAGAAGCTGAAAGCACTGCAGCACTGCTTCAGCCAAGCGGCAACAGGCTGTGCTGAAGCTAATCTGCATACGTGACAAACTGCACAATGCGAGTTGTGGACAGCACTGAAAGAGCAGTCAGATATTTTGATGATACCGCTAAACCTACAGCCAGGCATGGTTGTGTGTGACAATGGCCGGAACCTGGTGGTGGCTCTGAGGCAAGGTGAGCTCACACACGTACCTTGCTGGCCCATGTGCTTAACCTCGTGGTTCAACGTTTTCTGAAAAGCTAACCGGACCTGCCGGATCTGCTTGTGAAAGAACGCCATCTGTCTGCCCATTTTAGAAAGTCAGCTACAGCTTCAGCTGCCCTTACCGTGCTTCAGCAGCGTTTGCAGCTTCTGGCTCACCGACTAGTGTGTGATGTCCCCACATGTTGGAACTCTACACTGCATATGTTAGAAAGGATTTGTGAGCAGAAGAGGGCAGTTGTTGACTACCAACATCAACAAGGCTGTCGATATTCAGTTCAGACTCCACACATAGTACATGTACATAGATGTCAGACATATGTACCATCCTACAAAACTTTGAGGACTTTGAGGAATGCACCAAGATGGTGAGCGGTGATGACGCCATAATTAGCATCACCATCCCATTCTGAAAACCTCTCTGCTCACAATTAAAGAGGATGCATTACAGGCAGAGCACGAGGACATGGACCAAGGAACCATACAGGGGGTTACACTCAGCCCAGCCTCATGTCTTCCCAATGTGGATTGGTAGGCAATGAGGAGGAGGAGGAAGAACAGGAGCTACTTTCATGCGCTATAGACGGTACTACAAGCACAGCTGTAATACCATCTGTTCAGCGAGGATGGCTTGAGGACAGGGAGGAGGAGGAGGAGGAGGAGTACAGCATGGTCAGTCATCCTGTTGGTGAGGACACAGAAGTCTTGCATGTTAGCAGTCTGGCATGCATGGCTGACTTTATGTTGCTCTGCATGTCACGTTACCCTCGCATTACAAAAAATTTTGGTGACACTTATTACTGGTTGGTGACACTTCTAGACCCACGCTACAAGGAGACCTTTCAATCTCTTCTGCCAGAGGCAGAGAGGTATTTTAAAATGTTGCAGTACCAGAGGGCCCTTGTAGCAGAATTACCTAGAAAATTCCCATGTGAGAACGCTGGCAGCAGACATCAGAGTTTGTTGTACAACCAAGAAGTCCAAGCGAGAGAGACAGATGTACAATCCAGCTCAGACAGGGGAACAATGGCAAAGATCTGGGACAGTTTTCTCAGACCCTCCCATCGTGCTGGCACAGAGGTAAGGGGTGCCGTCACAAGAAGTGCAATGTTTGGGAAGATGCTGAGGGAGTACCTTGCAGATCGAACAAATGTCCTCCGTGATTCCTCTGTGCCTGCTAATTATTGGGTATCCAAGCTAGACACATGGCATGAACTGGCTCTCTACGCCTTGGAGGTCCTGGCCTGCCCTGCTGCTAGCGTTCTGTCAGAGCGGGTTTTTAGTGCCCCTGGTGGAATTATAGCAGATAAGCGCATCCACCTGTCAACTGAAAATGCTGACAGGCTGACTCTTATAAAAATGAACAAGGGCTGGAATGGGCAAGATTTCTCTACACCACCAAGTGAAAATAGCGAAACATAACCTGTAATACATTGTCTTTTTTGTGGAGGTGTATTGTCATGCACCTCTCCCCAACCACACATGGCTATCCGCTTCCTGATTTCGTCTGTTTGGTGTTATCCTCCTCCTTATTCTCATCCTCATCATCCACAACCAGTACAACACCAGGGTTAATGTATTCCCTGATGCAAAAGTCAATCAATTTTTGTGCAAGGGTGTTTTTCAGATGCCCGTTACTAATTACAAACCAAAATAAACTCCCCCAGGGAAAACTGTCATCAAAATGAGATGTACCTATATTTTTCCCATTTATTATTATATATTCCAGTTTTAAATTTCTGCACCACCCTTTTATGATCCAGTATATACCTTTACAATGTGAAAATATTGAAATACTACTATATTTTTTTATATCCCTGTCTCTGAGCTGTTGCTAAGGACAAACATATCTCGTTGGACACAATCTGGCATCACATATAAACCTGTATTCGCACCTCCCTTTTGTTATTTACTTTCATCGGTGGATTCACATCCTTTCCTTTTTTTTACAGTATGATTTATCTTTATGTCTCCTCATTCTCCACAACTAGATCACGAGGCTTAACGTATTCTGTGCTGCTACAGGCAGTCCAATTTTTGGCAAGGGTGTCTATGATGCCCATAGTATATTTTTAAAAAATTGTTCCCCCTTGAGGAAATGTTTGTCAGCCCACGCACTACGTGTATGGGGATTACAAGTCTAGGAGACAAACTCCTTTACATTGGGCCTAGTTTTTAATGAGGCCTTCAGCAATGTCTCCTCATTTTCCACCACTAGATCACCATTCACCACTCTTAATGTGTTCTGTGTTGCTATAGGCAGTCCAATATTTGGCAAGGGTGTCTATGATGCTCATAGTATATTTTTTAAAAATGTATCCCCCTTGGGGAAATGTTTGTCAGCCCATGCACTTAGTGTATGGGCATTACAAGTCTAGGAGACCCGCTCCTTTAAATTGAGCCTAGTTTTTAATGAGGCCTTCCTCCACCTCTCATCATTTTCCACCACTAGACCACCAAAGTTCACGTGTTCCGTGCGGCTACAGACAGTCAATTTTTTGGCAAAGGTGTCTGTGATCCCCATTAAATATTTTTTTAAATTTACCCCCATTGGGGAAATGTTTGTCAGCCCATACACTTAGTGTATGGGCATTACGAGTCTAGGAGACCCGCTCCTTTGTAATGGCACAGTTTTTTTATGAGGCCCTCCTCCATGTTTCTTCCAAGGAGGATTGGGGTGCATATGACTTGATAGCAGGGCAGGCCTTGCAGGTAATACATAAGAAAACAGTATGGCAGGACCAACTGAAGAATGTGAAGTGGGTTTTCCTGTGGCCATCCAGTACCTGTGCTCAAAGGCTTATTGGGGTGCATATAACTTGATAGCAGGGCAGGCCTCGCATTCAATGCAACATTTTTTCAAGAAGCTCTCTTGTACCTCTCGTGAAAGGGGTATTGGGGTGCGTTGCAATTGTTGGCAGCCCAGCCACTCACCTCATAGGCAAAAACAGCATAGGAGGCCCACTGTTTAATAATGGCCCTTTAACCCTTTTACCTCCAAGGGTGGTTTGCACGTTAATAACCGGGCCAATTTTTACAATTCTGACCACTGTCCATTTATGAGTTTATAACTCTGGAATGCTTCAACGGATCTTGGCGATTCTGACAATGTTTTCTCATGACATATTGTACTTCATGATAGTGGTAAAATTTCTTCGATATAACTTGCGTTTATTTGTGAAAAACGGAAATTTGGAGAAAATTTTGAAAATTTTGCAATTTTCCAAATTTGAATTTTTATGCCCTTAAACCACAGAGATATGTCACACAAAATACTTAATAGGTAACATTTCCCACATGTCTACTTTACATCAGCACAATTTAGGAACCAAATTTTTTTTTTGTTAGCGAGTTATAAGGGTTAAAAGTTGACCAGCAATTTCTCATTTTTACAACACCATTTTTTTTTAGGGACCACATCTCATTTGAAGTCATTTTGAGGGGTCTATATGATAGAAAATACCCAAGTGTGACACCATTCTAAAAACTGCACCCCTCAAGGTGCTCAAAACCACATTCAAGAAATTTATTAACCATTCAGGTGTTTCCCAGGAATTTTTGGAATGTTTAAATAAAAATTAACATTTACATTTTTTTTACACAAAATTTATTTCAGCTCCAATTTGTTTTATTTTACCAAGGGTAACAGGAGAAAGTGGACCCCAAAAGTTGTTGTACAATTTGTCCTGAGTACGCCGATACCCCATATGTGGGGGTAAACCACTGTTTGGGCGCACCGCAGAGCTCGGAAGGGAAGGTGCGCCATTTGACTTTTCAATGCAAAATTGACTGGAATTGAGATGGAACACCATGTTGAGTTTGGAGAGCCCCTAATGTGCCTAAACATTGAAACCCCCCACAAGTGACACCATTTTGGAAAGTAGACCCCTTAAGGAACTTATCTAGATGTGTGGTGAGCATTTTGACCCAACAAGTGCTTCACAGAAGTTTATAATGCAGAGCCGTAAAAATAAAAAATCATATTTTTTCACAAAAATTATCTTTTCGCCCCCAATTTTTTTATTTTTCCAAGGGTAAGAGATGAAATTAGACCACAAAAGTTGTTGTGCAATTTGTCCTGAGTATGCCGATACCCCATATGTGGGGGTAAACAACTGTTTGGGCGCATGGCAGAGCTCGGAAGGGAAGGAGCGCCATTTGACTTTTCAATGCAAAATTGACTGGAATTAAGATGGGACGCCATGTCGCGTTTGGAGAGCCCCTGATGTGCCTAAACATTAAACCCCCCACAAGTGACACCATTTTGGAAAGTAGACCCCCTAAGGAACTTATCTAGATGTGTTTTGAGAGCTTTGATCCCTCAAGTGTTTCACTACAGGTTATATAGCAAATAGATAATGGCTGCACTCAAGTTTATTGTGCTAAAGCAAGGAAATGTGCAATACATGAAATGTGAACAGCATAATGGCTTGTGAAATTTATGAAAAAACACATGAGATTTTTAGCACAAAATTTGGCCAAATATTGTGAGCCCATTCACCAAACGTCAAGGTAATCTCAGATCGAATGGGTAACTAACCTGTCTGCCTAGTGTGAACACTTACCTATGGCTAATAAAATGGTAAAGCCTGTATTTATAGAGGAGGTTAGAACCAGCTGTGTTTGGATGTAGTTAAAATCACAGCATGGTGAAGGGCGGGGCGTTCAAGTCAGAAAAAGCAATACATAGTAAATATAGAAAAACTGACTGAACAGCCATCTAGTCTGAACTGGTGCATAACCAAAAAGTCTTACATAGCAAATAGATAATGGCTGCACTCAAGTTTATTGTGCTAAAGCAAGGAAATGTGCAATACATGAAATGTGAACAGCATTATTATTATTATTATTATTTATTGTTATAGCGCCATTTATTCCATGGCGCTTTACAAGTGAGGAGGGGTATACATAATAAAAACAAGTACAATAATCTTGAACAATACAAGTCATAACTGGTACAGTAGGAGAGAGGACCCTGCCCGCGAAGGCTCACAATCTACAAGGGATGGGTGAGGATACAGTAGGTGAGGGTAGATCGATCTGAGATTACCTTGACGTTTGGTGAATGGGCTCACAATATTTGGCCAAATTTTGTGCTAAAAATCTCATGTGTTTTTTCATAAATTTCACAAGCCATTATGCTGTTCACATTTCATGTATTGCACATTTCCTTGCTTTAGCACAATAAACTTGAGTGCAGCCATTATCTATTTGCTATGTAAGACTTTTTGGTTATGCACCAGTTCAGACTAGATGGCTGTTCAGTCAGTTTTTCTATATTCACTACAGGTTATAACGCAGAGCCGTGAAAATAATTTTTTTTTTCACAAAAATGATTTTTTTAGCCCCCAGTTTTGTATTTTCACAAGGGTAACAGGATAAATTGGACCCCAAAGGTTGTTGTCCAATTTGTCCTGAGTACGCTTATACCCCATATGTGGGGGGGAACCACTGTTTGGGCGCATGGCAGAGCTCGGGAGGGAAGGAGTGCCATTCGGAATGCAGACTTAGATGGATTGGTTTGGAGGCGTCACGTTGCATTTGCAGAGCCCCTGATGTACCCAAACAGTAGAAACCCCCCACAAGTGACCCCATATTGGAAACTAGACCTCCTAAGGAACTTATCTAGATGTGTTGTGAGAACTTTGAACCCCCAAGTGTTTCACTACAGTTTATAACGCAGAGCCGTGAAAATAAAAAATCTTTTTTTCCACAAAAATGATTTTTTAGCCCCCAGTTTTGTATTTTCCCAAGGGTAACAGGAGAAATTGGACCCCAAAAGTTGTTGACCAATTTGTCCTGAGTATGCTGATACCCCATATGTGGGAGGGAACCACTGTTTGGGCGCATGGCAGAGCTCGGAAGGGAAGAAGCGCCATTTGGAATGCAGACTTAGATGGATTGGTCTGCAGGCATCACGTTGCATTTGCAGAGCCCCTGATGTACCTAAACAGTAGAAACCCCCAAAAGTGACCCCATATTGGAAACTAGACCTCCCAAGGAACTTATCTAGATGTGTTGTGAGAACTTTGAACCCCCAATTGTTTCACTACAGTTTACAACGCAGAGCCGTGAAAATAAACAATCTTTTTTTTTCCCACAAAAATGATTTTTAGCCCCCCAAATTTATATTTTCCCAAGGGTAACAAAAGAACTTGGACCCCAAATGTTGTTGTCCAATTTGTTCCGAGTACGCTGATGCCCCATATGTTGGGGTAAACCCTTGTTTGGGCGCACGGTAAAGCTCGGAAGGGAAGGAGCACTGTTTTACTTTTTCAATGGAGAATTGGCTGGAATTGAGATCAGATGCCATGTCGCCTTTGGAGAGCCCCTGATGTGCCTAAACAGTGGAAACTCCCCAATTCTAACTGAAACCCTAATCCAAACACACCCCTAACCCTAATCCCAATGGTAACCCTAACCACACCCCTAACGCTGACACACCCCTAACTCTAATCCCAACCCTAATCCCAACCGTAAATGTAATCCAAACCCTAACCCTAACTTTAGCCCCAACCCTAACCCTAACTTTAGCTCCAACCCTAGCCCCAAACCTAACCCTAGCCCTAACCCTATCCCTAACCGTAGCCCTAACCCTAGCCGTAACCCTAACCCTAGCCTTAACCCTAACCCTAGCCCTAACCCTAGCCCCAACCCTAGCCCTTACCCTAATGGGAAAATGGAAATAAATACATTTTTAAATTTTATTATTTTTCCCAAACTAAGGGGGTGATGAGACCCTCGCAGCAATGCGATCACATCGCGTTGCTCCGGGGGTCTCAGGGAAGCACGCAGGGAGCCCCCTCCCTGCACGATGCTTCCCTGTACCGCCGGCACACCGCGATCATGTTTGATCGCTGTGTGCCAGGGGTTAATGTGCCGGGGGCGGTCCGTGACCACTCCTGGCACATAGTGCCGGATGTCAGCTGTGATAATCAGCTGACACCTGGCTGCGATCGGCCGCGCTCCCCCCGTGAGCGCCGCCGATCGCGCTGGACGTACTATCCCGTCGGTGGTCATACGGGCCCACCCCACCTCGACGGGATAGTACATCCAATGTCAGAAAGGGGTTAAGAATATTAATGCTGCCTGATGCCCCTCTAAAAATTGGCTTTGAGGCTTTAAGACTGAGTCCCTCTTTGATAAATGAAACAAGATGTGTCTCCTTATGTGTCTCACACCACATGGCCAGCTAGGGTTGTAAAATGTTACAATTGCATTTCCCAGTGAAAGCATTTGTATTGGTTGAAAGCAATGTAAAAGTTGAAAAATGCATCAAAAACGCTGCGCGTGAACATAGCCCAAGTGGTGGAAGAACATTTTTGGTCTGGGGTTAATTATTTTGCCTTATATACAAGTCATTACCCTGGAAAGGATGTACCTTAACATATTTCCCAGCAAAATCCATTTTGGTTTTGTTTTTGTAAGTTTTTGGTGCACCTGTAAAAATGGCGTGAAACTCTGACAACATTGCTTACAGCTGTGACCTTGGAGTCAGAAATGCTTCCAGGGACGATCCCCATGAGGCTCAGCTGTCATTTGAGCAGTGTTTCTGTCACGAATCCCTCACTCTGTGGTGTCACTAATTTGTCACGTGTCTGCTCTCAGCACGTGACTTGGGGTTGCGCCTGCAACTTTTAATCTATCTCCCCACTCTCAGTCCAGCATTCAACCTCCGTCCTATGCTGTAATGGGAGCATAAATCACACACTGACCCACGCCACATACCCACTCATTCACGCTGACACCACTTACCGAATACACGGGCGATGAGTCCTGGAAATGTTAACACTAATAATGTCTACCACTAATAAGGCTCACACACCTTAGGCTATGAATTATTTTAGAACATTCAAGGTTTAACTTATTAAAGTTTTATACTTTAATACAAAACGGTTCAGTTCTTACAGTAAGAAAAAGGTATAAAAATATGATAATAAAAAGACATACAACTTATGCTAAACAGTATAAAAATAAACAGGAGAAAACTTACAGAAATCATCAAACTGGTAGTTTGCTTTCTGCTCCCTGAGGGGGGGGTGAATGGACTTGGTGGAACACATCAGCGTCTCAGGCTGCCCTCACATGTGAACACGTTTCTCTGTATACAGCCCTAATTTATAGCTTTGGTCTGGAGGTCAGGTTTCTAGACCAGCCCCTCAGGTTAATATCATAATTGCTTGTTTTTTTATTGGACCACGGCCGCGCCCCCCAATGAATATATTATGTTATCTTGAGATCCTTTGTGTAAAAGTTCTCACAGAGATAATATCAGGCCATAATTAACATCTCTCTTCCAAGATCTAGGAGGTGTCAAATGTTACCTTTCTTCTTGGCTTCCAGCAGGACCCCCTGGTGAGATTGGAGACAGAAGTCTACTTGTCTCAGGAAAATGCATATTAACACCTGGGTGCGACCTGCAGCTTTTCAAGACAGATGTTACATTATTGCCAGTGACACAATAAATCTATACATAGTCCACTGCACACACATATATAAACACATATTTCAATACAGTTTCCATCATTTTCAGATGTTTTTAGACCTTAAAAGGACCCCGGGGGGGTCGCGGTAAAAATGCTCGGGTTTCCCATAGACTTACATTGGGCTCATTGCTCGGGTCAAGTACCCGAGTATTCCAAATTTCTCGACATGAGCAGCCAAGCATTTTAGTGCTCGCTCATCACTGGTTAAAAGCTGACCATCGATTTCACATTTTTACAACACCATTTTTTTTTAGGCACCACATCACATTTGAAGTCACTTTGAGGGGTCTATATGATAGAAAATACCCAAAAGTGACACCATTCTAAATACTGCACTCCTCAAGGTGTGCAAAACCACATTCAAGAAGTTTATTAACCCTTCTGGTGCTTCACAGGAATTTTTGAATGTTTCACTAAGTGTTTCACTAAAGTTTATAGCGCCCGGGCGTGAAAATAAAAAAATCATATTTTTTCAACAAACATGATATTTTAGTCCCCAATTATTTTATTATCCCAAGGGTAACAGGAGAAATTGGACCCCAAAAGTTGTTGTGTAATTTGTCCTGAGTACACTGACACCCTATATGTAGGGGTAAACCACTGTTTGGGAGCATGGTAGAGCTTGGAAGGGAAGGAGCACCGTTTGACTTTTTCAATGAGAATTGCCTGAAATTGAGTTCAGACGCCATGTCGCGTTTGGAAAGCCCCTGATGTGCCTAAACAGTGGAAACCCCCCAATTCTAGCTTCAAACCTAACCCCAACACACCCCTTACCCTAATCCCAACCCTAACCATAACCCTAACCACAAACCTAAAACTAACACACCCCTAACCCTAATCCCAACCCTAACCCTAATACCAACCGTAATCCTAACTTTAGCCCCAACCCTAACCCTAATGGGAAAATGGAAATAAATACATTTTATTTTATTTTATTATTTTTCCATAACTAAGGAGGTGATAAAGGGGGGTTTGATTTACTATTTATAAAAGGTTTTTTCAGTGGGTTTTTATGTTTGGCAGCTGTCACACACTAAAAGATGCTTTTTATTGCAAAAAATTGTTTTGCATCACCACATTTTGAGTGTTATAATTTTTCCATATTTTGGCCCACAGAGTCATGCGAGGTCTTGTTTTTTGCGGGACGAGTTGACGTTTTTATTGGTACCATTTTCGGGCACATGACATTTTTTGATCGCTTTTTATTCCGATTTTTGGAAGGCAGAATGAGCAAAAACCAGCAATTCATGAATTTCTTTTGGGGGGCGTTTATACCATTCCGCATATGGTAAAATTGATAAAGCAGTTTTATTCTCTGGGTCAGTGCAATGACAGCGATACCTCATTTATATCATTTTCTTATGTTTTGGCTCTTTTATACAATAAAAACTATTTTTTATATAAAATAATTATTTTTGCTATAACTTTTTTATTTTTCCGGTGATGGAGCTGTGTTGGGTCTTGTTTTTTCAGGACAAGATGACATTTTCAGTGGTACCATGTTTATTTATATCTGTCTTTTTGATCGCGTTATTCCACTTTTTGTTCGGTGGTATGATGATAAAGTATTGTTTTTTGCCTTGGTTTTTTTTTATGGTGTTAACTAGTGGGTTATCTGGTTATCTAGTGGGACAGTTTTATAGGGTGGGTCGTTACAGACTTGGGGATACCAAATATGTGTACTTTTATTGTTTAGATTTTATTTTTCACTCAGATATTTATTTATCGATAGAATAAATATATATTTTTTATTATAATTTTTCATAATTTTTAAAAATATTATTACAATTATTTTTTTTTTTTTTTAATTAATTCTTAGTTTTACACTGTGTCCCACTATGGGACAATCATTTTGTGAAGGCTGATCACTTCTATAGCATGCAGATCTGCATGCTACAGAAGCTGTCAGCACTGCAGCTTCTGTGCACTAACCTTAGAGACTTTCTGACTTGCATTGCGCATGACAGGAAGTCTCTCAGCTCTGGAGACTCAGATTTCATCATGACGACATTGGGTCTCCATGGCAACGATCGGGACCCCACGGAGTGCCGCGGGGTCTCCGATCCAAAGGCAGAGGGGCTGTTAGTCCCTGTGCCGGCTCCGGAACGCTGTGATCATGTTTGATCACAGTGTTTCAGGGGTTAAAGTGCAGGGAGCGATCCATGACCGCTCCTGGTGCTTAGTGCCGGGTGTCAGCTGTGAGAATCAGCTGACACCTGGCCCGATCGGCTGAGCTCCCCCGGTCAGTGCAGCCGATCGGTAATGACGTACTATTCCATCCATGGGAAGTAAGTCCCAGGTCACATGGACGGATTAGTATGTTGTTATGGACCTGGTGGTTAGGAGCACCCGGAATGACCTGATGAGTAAACTCAAAATCGGGACTAGCTCTGGGGAAGTGGGAACTCTACTGACCGCAAACCCTACTCCTATCACACACACTAGAAATAGCCGTGGAGCGTACCTAACTCTCCCTAGACGCCTCTTCACAGCCTAAGAGCTAACTACCCCTAAAGATAGAAATAGAAGCCTTACCTTGCCTCAGAGAAATTCCCCAAAGGTAAAGGCAGCGCCCCACATATATTGACTGTGAGTTAAGAGGAAAGTCACAAACACAGGAATGAAACAGGTTTTAGCAAAGGAGGCCAGACTTAACTAAATAGTCAGAGGAAAGAAAAGGGAACTATGCGGTCAGCACAAAAAACTACAAAAAAGCCATGCAGAGTAAGCAAAAAGACTCCCCACACCGACTCACGGTGTGGAGGTGCCACTCTGCACCCCCAGAGCTTCGAGCTAGCAAGGGAATGTCAAGATAGCAAGCTGGACTAGAATTTAGCAGTACTAAGAAATATATTCAGGAAGCAGTAACAACAAATGAACTAGCAAAGACTTAGCTTCTGCTGGAGTAGACAGGTCCTCAGAGAAGTCCAAGAGAGATCTGAACCAATACTGAGACATTGACAGCTGGCATGAAGTAACGATCTGAGTGGAGTTAAATAGGGAAGCTAGCATAGCAATAAACGAGGGCAGCTGATAAAGCCAACCTCAGTGACCAGCAGTTCCGCTCGAAGCCACCAGAGGGAGTCCAAGAGCAGAACTAACCAAAGTACCATTCATGACCACAGGAGGGAGTCCGAGAACGGAATTCACAACAGTATGTCAAATGTCAGAAAGGGGTTAATTAAAATAAACATACAGAAAAACTCCTTTATTTGAGAAAAACACTCCCCACCCTCTTTTAACTAAAAATCCATTTATCCCATGAAGAGGCCAACTCTGTTTCATCTGTGTGTGTCTTTATTTAATTCTCACTATGGGGTTAGTAATGGGGGCATCTTATAGATGCCTCTCCATTTCTAATCTTTGGGCTTGATGTCAGCTGACATTACAAAGCGGACATCAATCCCACAAATATTACCTTGCCACCGCACCAGGGCAAGTGAGAAGATAGATGCGCCTTTTCTGGAATGGCTGAGAGCTGCTATTTTTAACGCTGAGGAGGGCCAATATCCATGGCCGCTTTCAAATCTGAGAACACTAGCCCCCAGCTGTCCGCTTTAACTTGGCTAGTTGTCAAAGATGGAGGGGCCCCCACTCTGTTTTTTACATTATTTATTTACATAATTTAAAAAAGGGCATGTGACCCCTTTATTTTTGCTAACCAGCCAATATAAAGCTGACAGTTGAGGGCTTGATTTATTTGCGCTGGTTAGCAAAAATAGAGGTGACCCCATGATGTTTTTTCAAATTATATATTTATTTATTTATTTATTCATTTAAATCGCACAGCAAAATACACCCACGCTGCACTAAAGTTTGGGGTGTAGGAAGTGTATTTTCTGCAACCAAACAAAGCTTGATGAAAAGGCTGCGATCCAATCCCCAAGCTTTATATGTGAGGACACTTCCTGCTCCATCACAGCTATGACAAGTAATGGAATGGCTGTGATTGGGTGGAGTAGCACATGAGATAGCCTGTATAAAGACAGGATCATGGATTGCTAATATCAGCATTGTATGAGAGGAGAATAGAGTGCCATACAGCCTAATCCATACAGCCCCCATATTTGTTTGTATACAGCCTAATTGCAGTCTTGGATACAGTGAATATCCAGCCTGGTGTATTGTACCTGTCCAGCCAGGTGCTCAGTGCACTTCCAGCCTTATATGTTGTGCCCATTCAGCCTGGAGCACAATGCACTTGCATCCTTGTATACTGTGTCCATGCAGTCTGGTGAACAGTGCAATAACAGCTTTGTGTATTGTGCCCGTTCAGCCTGGTGCATAGTGCACTTACAGCTTTGCATATTATGCCTGTCCAGCCTATTCCACTTCAAGCGTGGTGTATAGTGCCCGTAAATATGAAGAGAGCATCAAATAAGGGACATGGTCGTGGTGTTGCTAGTGGTGATAATGGAGCTGCTGCAGGAAGGGTACGTGGTCTTTCGGTGCATGCTATGTGCCTAGTGACAAAACGCCTTCCTCTGGTGCAAGTAGGTGCCAGGACATTCATAATCTTTTTGTAGGCCTGAGTCATGCTGGTTGCTGCCACTGCACCTCAAACCTGGCCGGGTGGTGTGCAATAACAGGCAAAATCTGGTAGCAGCTCTGGGACTAGCCATACTGACATACATACCTTGCCTGGCACATGTGCTTAATTTGCAGACCTTCCTCAAAAATGACCCAGATATGTCTGATCTGCTGGTGAAAGTGCGGGCAGTATGTGCGCACTTTCAGCGTTCTCACCCTGCTCCTACTCGCCTGTCTGCATTGCAGCACCAATTCTGTCTTCCTGCTCGCTGCCTCATATGTGATGTATCAACAAGGTGCTACTCCACCCTGCATATGCTGGAGAGGCTGTGTGAGCAGCAGCAGGCAATAGTGAAATTCCAGCTGCAGCACTCATGAGTAAGTCGCTCGACTCAACAACCCCACTTCACCACCAGTGAGTGGGTCTCCATCTCCATGTGGGACGTGTGTGGCATTTTGCGGTGCTTTGAATATTCCACCACCATTGCCAGCATTGATAACACCATCATCAGCTCTACAATACCACTTATATGCCTGCTGCAAACAACACTGCAGACAATGATGCATGAGGTAGTGGTGCCGGAAGAAGGGGAGCAGGAGGGACAGGGACCATTTTCAACATCATCAGGCCAGTCATCCACACATGGCTTGGGGGGTGGGTTGTTGTACCAACAGCAGCCAGGTACACAAGTGTCCAGCCAGGGGGACAGTTTTGGAGGAGGATGAGTAGGAAAAACAGTAGGAAAAACAGGCATGTTCACAGCAGGGTGGCTCTCAGATCAGCTCACAGGCATCACTGGAGCATGTCTGGAAAATAGTGAGGACCCAAACTATACATCTGCCATGAGGACAGCTTATCTTTGCATCTGGGCAGCCTGGCACAGATGAACCAATATATGCTGCAGTGCCAGTGCAATGACAGCCAAGTTGCCTGTATTGTCACCAGTGCAGATTCCTGCTGGATGCCTGGTACAAGGACAATGTACAATCATTGTTTCCATGACTGGAGTGGGATCTAAAAATGTATCAATACAAGAACACACTGGCAGGCAAACTACTAATGGCTTTCCCATCTGACAACAGTAAGGCTTCTTTCACACTAGTGTCGGGCTCGGTCCGTCGCAGTGCGTCGGGCCGAGGTCCCCGACGCTAGCGTTGTCTCCGCCGCACAACGGGTGCACCGGATGCATTTTTCCAGTGCATCCGCTGCCCCATTGTGAGGTGCGGGGAAGTGCGGGGAGGTGGGGGCGGAGTTCCGGCCGCGCATGCGCGGTCGGAAAAAGCGGACCGTCGGGAGCAAAAAACGTTACATGTAGCGTTTTTTGCTCCCGACGCTCCGCCACTGCACGACGCATCCGTCGCACGACGGGTGCGACGTGTGGCAATCCGTCACAATGCGTTGCTTAATGTTAATCAATGGTGAAAAAACGCATCCTGCAAACACTTTTGCAGGATGCGTTTTTTCGGCAAAACTACGCATTGTGACGGAATGCAGTTAACGCTAGTGTGAAAGTAGCCTAACTCAGTGGAACATCAAAGCACAGGTGGACAAGGAAGTCACCAACACAGCTGTGGCACCACCACCAAATTGAAAGGCAGGGATAGCATGGTTGCAATTTGGCAGAAATGTATGAGCACGCCACAACATCTGGCACCACAATGTGATACTGCCTGTAGCAGCAGGAGGCGATGTTTCATCAACATGGTGGAAGAGTACATGTCCACAGATATCCACGTACTAACTGTCCCATTTAACTATTGGGTGCCCAAATTGGACACATGGCCAGAGCTTGGAGGTGCTGGCCTGCCCTGCAGCAAGTGTCATGTCAGAGTGTGTCTTTAGCACCGCAGGTGGTGTCATCACATATAGGCGAATCAACCTCTCCACAGACAACATGGGGAAACTAACATTCATAAAAATGAATCAGGGATGACAATACAGGACTTCTCCATTCCTTTGGCTGACTAAACAATTACACCAGCCACCCTTTGCGACGGTTACGCTCTAATTTGTATTTGTTCCATTTTGTTGCTTCCCCAAATTTGAGCAAAATAAAAATTAAATAAAACAGTGTTGTCCCCTCCCCCATATTCATGTCCACCCACACCACCACTTCCTACTCCACTTGGACCTTTGCTTCATGGTTCAATTTTTGCTATTTATTTTTTGGCTGTTATTTTACGTAATTTTTCTAAAAAAGTGTTCCCCTCTCTTCCTTCCATGTCTACCTTCACCACCTCCTCCATTTGGGCCTCTGCCTCATGGTTCAATTTAATTTTTTTTTGTCTCTGTTTTTTTAAAATCATTAGTTAGTCATCTGGAATGTCATTGATTGGTAATTGCAAAGGGTGCTGCCAGGAGCTGACTTTGATGATTTGCATTGAGCATGGCAGAACATTCCTCAGAAAACCATTAAAAACCTCATTGATTACATGCCAAACTGTGTAACTGTGAGTTTTTCTGTGTGTGGCATTCATACTTGATACTGAATAAATTGAAATGTTTATGAAAACTAGATTCCACTTTTTCACCACTTGCCTACAATAACATGTTTATCCAGGGGTGTAAACTAACAGCTTGGGAACCCTGTGCAAGAAATGTGTTGGGATTCTTCTCCTTTTTTGGCAGCAAAGCTAGAGACTATATATATAGTTAACAAGGACTGACATAGCGGATATCCTTATAACATCTGAAATTGCATTACGCAATAAGAGTCACTCCTAATGGGAACATAATACCTACACGGGAGAGAGGAGTTCAGGACTCATATAACCACACGGGGCCAACCACAAATCTGATTGCATATAAATTTTATTAAGTTCAACATAGACATAGAATACAAAAGAACAAAGGAGCACATACAGGCCCAATATATATACAAATACATTTTTATGGACGAGTGTCTAGAAGGGGATGAAAGAGCAAAAAACAGTATGCACAATGGCTGCAAGGAATCACCCCTGAAAAATGGGTCAGGAAAAGGTTAAAACCTACTAATGTGTTAGTCCTGTACCCATAGTAGTGAACCGCAAGACCAGAAATCCACCATAAATAATATATTACAGGTCCAGTGCAGAAACCTGAATCTATACAAGCATCTGGCCATTCATCAATAAATGGAATAGTCCTATTGCCGTCCTAGAGAGAGTGCTCATGCTAAAGTGCAGTTGTGCAGGACAGCAGCGGTTAGAGACAAAACTTACCCATATCAGAGGGTGAGAGCACACTATGCATACAGCATGCCCCAATGCGCATTTCGCGTTGCTTTCTTCTTAGGGGGGCAGTATATATACACTCACCGGCCACTTTATTAGGTACACCATGCTAGTAACGGGTTGGACCCCCTTTTGCCTTCAGAACTGCCTCAATTCTTCATGGCATAGATTCAACAAGGTGCTGGAAGCATTCCTCAGAGGTTTTGGTCCATATTGACATGATGGCATCACACAGTTGCCGCAGATTTGTCGGCTGCACATCCCAAAGATGCTCCATACAAGGCAGGATGGATCCATGCTTTCATGTTGTTTACGCCAAATTCTGACCCTACCATCCGAATGTCGCAGCAGAAATCGAGACTCATCAGACCAAGCAACGTTTTTCCAATCTTCTACTGTCCAATTTCGATGAGCTTGTACAAATTGTAGCCTCAGTTTCCTGTTCTTAGCTGAAAGGAGTGGTACCCAGTGTGGTCTTCTGCTGCTGTAGCCCATCTGCCTCAAAGTTCGACGCACTGTGCGTTCAGAGATGCTCTTAGGCCTACCTTGGTTGTAACGGGGGGCGATTTGAGTCACTGTTGCCTTTCTATCAGCTCGAACCAGTCTGCCCATTCTCCTCTGACCTCTGGCATCAACAAGGCATTTCCGCCCACAGAACTGCCGCTCACTGGATTTTTTTTCTTTTTCGGACCATTCTCTGTAAACCCTAGAGATGGTTGTGCGTGAAAATCCCAGTAGATCAGCAGTTTCTGAAATACTCAGACCAGCCCTTCTGGCACCAACAACCATGCCACGTTCAAAGGCACTCAAATCACCTTTCTTCCCCATACTGATGCTCGGTTTGAACTGCAGGAGATTGTCTTGACCATGTCTACATGCCTAAATGCACTGAGTTGCCGCCATGTGATTGGCTGATTAGAAATTAAGTGTTAACAAGAAGTTGGACAGGTGTACCTAATAAAGTGGCCGGTGAGTGTATATATATAGTTTTTTCCAAATGAAGGTAACATTAAATGATTCAGAAATACATTCTATACATTTTTAATGTGGTAAATGACTATTCTAGTTGCAAATGTCTGGTTTGTAATGCAATATCTTCATAGGTGTATAGAGGCCCATTTCCAACAACCATCACTCCAGTGTTCTTATGGTACTTTGTGCTTGCTAACTGTGTAAGAAGGCTAATGGATGGTTAGAATACCCTTGAAAACCCTTGTGCAAGTATGTTAGCACAGCTAAAAACAGTTTGGCTGATTAGAGAACATATAAACCTGAACTTCCTATGAGCTAGTTGAGAATCTGGAGCATTACATTTGTTGGTTCCATTAAACTCTCAAAATGGCCAGAAGAAAAGAATTTTCATGTGAAACTCAACAGTCTATTCTTGTTCTTAGAAATGAAGGCTATTCCTTGTGAGAAATTGCCAAGAAACTGAAGATTTCTTACAACGGTGTGTATTACTCTCTTCAGAGGAGAACACAAACAGGCTCTAACCAGAGTAGAAAAAGAAGTGGGAGGCCCCGCTGCACAACTGAGCAACAAGACAAGTACATTAGAGTCTGTAGTTTGAGAAATCGATGCCTCACAGGTCCTCAGCTGACAGCTTCATTAAATAGAACACGCAAAACGCCAGTGTCAACCTCTACAGTGAAGAGGTGACTCCCAGATGCTGGCCTTCAGGGCAGAGTGGCAAAGAAAAAGCCATTTCTGAGACTGGCTAATAAAAGGAAAATATTAATATGGGCAAAAGAACAGAGACATTGGACAGAGGAAGATTGGAAAAAAGTGTTATGGACAGACGAATCCAAGTTTGAGGTGTTTGGATCTCACAGAAAAACATTTGTGAGACACAGAACAATTGAAAAGATGCTGGAAGAGTGCCTGACACCACCTGTCAAGCATGGTGGAGGTAATGTGATGGTCTGGGGTTGCTTTGCTGCTAGTAAAGTGGGAGATTTGTACAAGGTAAAAGGGATTTTGAATAAGGAAGGCTATCACTCCATTTTTGCAACGCCATGCCATACCCTGTGGACAGCGCTTGATTGGAGCCAATTTCATCCTACAACAGGACAATGACCCAAAGCACACCTCCAAATAATGCAAGAACTATTTAGGGAAGAAGCAGGCAGCTGGTATTCTATCTGTAATGGAGTGGCCAGCGCACTCACCAGATCTCAAACCCATTGAGCTGTTGTGGGAGCAGCTTGACCGTATGGTACGCAAAAAGTGCCCATCAACCAAACCAACTTGCAGGAGGGGCTTCTGGAAGCATGTGGTGAAATTTCTCCAGATTACCTCAGCAAATTAACTGGTAGAATGCCAAAGGTCTGCAATGCTGTAATTGCTGCAAAGGGAGCATGCTTGATGAATGCAAAATTTGAAGGAGAAAATTATGATTTCAAATAAAAATCTTTTTTCTGAACCTTGTCAATGTCTGGACTAGATTTTCAATTCATTTGGCATCTCATTTGATTAATAAAAGTATGAGTTTTCATGGAAAACACAAAATTGTCTGGGTGACCCTAAGCTTTTGAACTGTAGAGTATATAATATATACACTCACCGGCCACTTTATTAGGTACACCATGCTAGTAACGGGTTGGACCCCCTTTTGCCTTCAGAACTGCCTCAATTCTTCATGGCATAGATTCAACAAGGTGCTGGAAGCATTCCTCAGAGATTTTGGTCCATATTGACATGATGGCATCACACAGTTGCCGCAGATTTGTCGGCTGCACATCCCAAAGATGCTCCATACAAGGCAGGATGGATCCATGCTTGCATGTTGTTTACGCCAAATTCTGACCCTACCATCCGAATGTCGCAGCAGAAATCGAGACTCATCAGACCAAGCAACGTTTTTCCAATCTTCTACTGTCCAATTTCGATGAGCTTGTACAAATTGTAGCCTCAGTTTCCTGTTCTTAGCTGAAAGGAGTGGTACCCGGTGTGGTCTTCTGCTGCTGTAGCCCATCTGCCTCAAAGTTCGACGCACTGTGCGTTCAGAGATGCTCTTAGGCCTACCTTGGTTGTAACGGGTGGCGATTTGAGTCACTGTTGCCTTTCTATCAGCTCGAACCAGTCTGCCCATTCTCCTCTGACCTCTGGCATCAACAAGGCATTTCCGCCCACAGAACTGCCGCTCACTGGATTTTTTTTCTTTTTCGGACCATTCTCTGTAAACCCTAGAGATGGTTGTGCGTGAAAATCCCAGTAGATCAGCAGTTTCTGAAATACTCAGACCAGCCCTTCTGGCACCAACAACCATGCCACGTTCAAAGGCACTCAAATCACCTTTCTTCCCCATACTGATGCTCGGTTTGAACTGCAGGAGATTGTCTTGACCATGTCTACATGCCTAAATGCACTGAGTTGCCGCCATGTGATTGGCTGATTAGAAATTAAGTGTTAACAAGAAGTTGGACAGGTGTACCTAATAAAGTGGCCAGTGAGTGTACACATATATATATATATATATATATATATATATATATATATATATATAATACATACAGTTGTGTGAAAAAGTGTTTGCCCCAATAGTAAAAAGTGCTTGTCATGTATGGTCCAGCCATCATTATAATAAATAGAGGTTTTTAAATAAGTTGCATGATCCTGTTATCAGCCAGTATAAGTCTAAGTTCAAATTACCAAGTGCTATTGGGTGCATGGAGGACGTAGACACATATGAATGGGAGGGATGAGATTCTGAGAAAAAAAATTAAAAAGAGGGAATTGGTAGAGTTAGATTAATGAAGTGAGGTGTTAGGCCTGTCTAAAGAGATGTGTTTTTAAAGCATGCTTACAAATGTGGAGGGTAGATATTAACCCCTTAACTGCTAGGGGTATTTCAGTTTTTACATTTCTGTCTTTTGCTCTCCTTCTTCCCAGAGCCATAGCGTTTTTTATTTTTCGGGACAAGTTGTACTTTTGAACAATACCATTGGTTTTAACATATCGTGTAATGGAAAACAGGAAAAAAATCCAAGTGTGGTGAAATTGCAAAAAAAGTGCAATTCCACAGTTGTTTCTTTTTTTTACCATGTTCACTAAATGTTAAAACTGACCTGCTATTATGATTCTCCAGGTCATTACAAGTTCACAGACACCAAACATGTCTAGATTTTTTTTTATTTTAGTGGTGAAAAAAAATTCCAAAATTTGCTAAAAAAAATGCCGTATTCTGAGACCTGTAGCGTTTCCATTTTTTGTGATCTGGGGCTGGGTGAGGGCTAACTTTTTGCGCACCGAGCTGATGTTTTTACTGATACCATGTTGATGTAGATATGATCTTTTGATAGCCTATTATTGCATATTACTGCAATGTAGCGGCGACCAAAAAAACCCGTCATTTTGGAGTTTTGCTTTTTTTTTCTCATTATGTCGTTTAGCGATCGAGTTAATTCTTTTTTTTCTATTGATACATCGGACGATTCTGAACACGGCAATACCAAATATGTGTATGTTTGATTTTTTTTATTCTTTTATTTTGAATGGATCGAAAGGGGGTGATTTGAACTTTTATATATTTTTTATTTTTAAAATATTTTTTAAAAATACTTTTTTTACTTTTTGCATGCTTCAATAATCTCCATGGGAGACTAGGAGCTGCAATACTTTGATCACTTCAGCTACATACAGGTGATGATCAGATCTCCTGCGTGTAGCAGAAATGCTCACTTGCTATGAGCGCCGACCACGGGGTGGCGCTCATAGCAATCTGGCATTGACAACCATAGAGGTCTGCTACAGACCTCTGGTTGTCATGCCAACCCATCAGTGACCCGCGATCATGTGAGGGGGTCACCGATGGGCGGGATTAACAATGCTCTTCCTGAAAGCATGAGTTAAATTCCGCTGTCAGAGACTGACAGCGGCATTTGACTAGTTAACAGCCGCAGGTGGATCACGATTCCACCTGTGACAATTGGAGGCACGTCAGCTGTATAGATCAGCTTTCATGTGACCAGAAAGGTGCAGACTCAGCGCCAGAGCCTGCACCAAGCAGGGAAAGTCCTTTGTGGGCGTACTATTACACCCCATGTCAGAAAGGGGTTAATAGGATCAAATTCCAGAAAACTGGCTCAGCATGAGAGACGTCTACGAGATGGCATTGGGAGAAGCAGATTATGGAGGATGTTAGTCTTAGATCAGTGGCAGAATGGAGAGCACAAGTAGGGTTGTAGACAAATATGAGGGAGGAGATACAGGATAGGGCAGAACTGTGGAGAGCTTTGTGGGTGAGAGAAACAAGTTTGTTTTGTATTCTGTAGCGAATGAGTAACCAGGGCAATGACTGGCACAAGGTGGAGTCATCAGGTAAGAGGCTGGACAAAAATATGACTATGGCTGCCTCATTCAGCACAGATTGGAGAGTAGAAAGCTTGGTAAAAGAGAGACTGGTCAGTAAAAAGTAATTGTTTTTGCAGTTTAAAAGATGAGAAAAGGTCAAATTCTGGAGATCTTTTTAAGATTAAGTTAGCATGAGCAAGTGAAAGATTGGATATAGGGAGTAAAGGAAAGTTGTGTGTCAAATATGACTCCAAGACAGCAAGCATGCTGCTGGGTAGTGATGGCTGAATCACCCAAGACAATTGCATTAACGAGTACAGGTATATTAGTAGAGAGAGGAAACGAGAAGTTCAGTTTTGGAGAGATTCAAATTCAGACAGAGGGGGGACATAATGTTAGAGACAGGATATGATGTTAGAGACTGAAGACTAGACGAGAGCCTGACAGTGCAGTGGGATCTGTGAGGGCCAGGAGAAGATTTGTATAATTTTTTTAAATTTTTTTTAACTCATGTCTACTAAGCTCTGGGTTTTTGAGAGACCCTAGAAAAGAATAAGACACGTTTGGTTGATTGAATTAGAGTGAGTGTGCTGACTTCGAATTTCAGCAAGTTCTCTAATCGCTAGTCAGAAATCACTGCAATTCTACAATGGTTTTGCTTACAGTTCATATTTGCTGAGACATTTGATATTATTTGCTATTTGAAACACTTATTTTAGTATTAACAATGGTAAAATCACGCTTTACACATATAAGAGTCTATAATGATACTTACATGCCTACAAATTGTTATGGCTTTGTTATACCGGATTATCTATACAAGGAATTACAGTTGGGGGTTAAATTGAAACTGGCTTGCTCATTTATTATCTTCACTGAGTGTGTTTCCGCAAGTGTTGCTGTTATAACAACATGAATAATTCTGAAACCACCTGTTGGCTCTGTCAATATGTTGTGTACCCTTGTGTGGGCAGGTATTGATAAACACCAGCTTTCATCCTTCTCAGATCATTTTAATGCTAACAAGTGCAAAGCTTTCTCACCACATGTCCTAGAAAAGAAAAAGATAACAGAAAATAAACTATGAGAATTTTGCATTTTTAACATGTGTGAGCTTTAATAGCAATTCCTAATTGTTTTCTTCAAGTGCATGTGCAGTGATTTATGTCTGTATCACAGGAAGCTCCCTCTTTGATATTCACATTGATTTCTTCTCATGTTTTCTTCTATTTTACAGTGGAAGAAGATTCCCTAGAACAAGAACTCAGGTAAAATAATAAACTACAATTTATAAAATATGTATTCCAAGGGAAATATGAGATGCATGAATTTTGTCAATCCATATGTCCTATACGGTATTTGCATATAACTCTTACATAATATTCATCAAAGGAGTTTTCCGAAAAACCCAAGTTATTCCTTATTCATTTACAACCCAATCCCGAGATTGGGATCTTGCAGTGCCCTGTCTTGAGTGAAGCGGATGTGTGCCTGCTCAGCCATCACTGAATTTATTGTCAATCGGACTGCTACTGTACACAGCTTTCTCAGGTGTAGACTGGATTAAAGGCTGAACATGCACATCTGATTGCCACAGTGGAGTTACTTGTGACAAGAAAGCACACCATTTCTGAATGACACTTCACATTTTTATCTCCTGTACAAAATATTATTCATCCTTGCTGACGCTTTCTAGTGCATTGAGAGTGAAGAAAAATGTGTAATTGTAATTCAAATGCAATAGGAAAGATGTAACCTACACCACATCACTGATTAATCACATCGAGTATGTTACAGCTTCTGCTGGCACCTCTGCTATATATCTCGACCCCCATCAATTTTTGTTCTGTATTTTTCATAGACTACTTCTCTCATCTTCTTCACTGCTGCAGTTGTACAACACATTGCTATCTGGAATATTTGTCCAGTGCTTTATAACTTTTAATTCCTTTTTTTATTGCTGAGCCATATTCTGTGACAAACTTTCACTTTAATACATCACTCTAAAATGACATCTGCATTCCCTGATATTCTTTCCTGATTGACTGCGCTGAACCATGTGAAATGATAGCTACAGTAAAAGGCAGTCCACACAATCACATCGGAGGTCATGCCAGCTTTCTGTGGCAATTTTCTATAAAAAGTCAGCACCATTTTTTTTTCGATTCCCTTGAATTGAAGCACAAATTGATTCAATTTGCCTAGATTTGTGAATTTTATAAAATGCAACTCGAATATGATTTACATGAAATCAACTTGCTTATCTATAATGCCCAACTGAACTGCTGAAGACCCTTAATGGCAATGATGTACCCTAGTGGCACTATCCTATTTCAGCAAAATATTGTATTCTACAAGAATAGCAAATTAGGCATATGGCGATACATGGATGCAGATGTGCAAAATAGGACCTCATTCTTGAGATTGATGTGAGTTCCAGAGGTAGATTTTTGGCACATTTTGATCTAAATGTGTAGCCCAATCTGCAAATGACAAGACACAATGGACATACAGACGTGGTCACAATTGTTGGTACCCCTCGTTTAATGACAGAAAAACCCACAATGGTCACAGAAATAACTTAAATCTGACAAAAGTAATAATAAATAAAAGAACTATGAAAATGAACAAATGAAAGTCAGATATTGCTTTTCAACCATGCTTCCACAGAATTTAAAAAAAAATTAAACTCATGAAATAGGCCTGGACAGAAATGATGGTACCCCTGAAAATAATGTGACAAAAGGTACATGGTAAATCAAGGTGTGTCCACTAACTAGCATCACAGGTGTCTACAATCTTGGAATCAGTGAGCGAGCCTGTATATAGGGCTACAGATACTCACTGTGCTGTTTGGTGACATGGTGTGTATCACACTCAACATGGACCAGAGGAAGTGAAGGAAGGAGTTATTTCAGGAGATTACAAAGAAAATTGTAGACAAACATGTTAAAGGTAAAAGTTACAAGACCATCATCAACTAGCTTGATGTTCCTGTGACTACAGTTACACATATTATTCAGAAATTTAAGATCCATGGGACTGTAGCCAACCTCCCTGCATGTGGCCACAGGAGGAAAATTGATGACAAATCAAAGAGATTGATAATACGAATGGTAACAAAAAAACCCTGAAAAACTTCTAAACAGATTAAAGGTGAACTTCAAGCTCAAGGAACATCAGTGTCAGATCGCACCATCCGTCGTTGTATGAAGCAAAGTGGACTTCATGAAAGATGATTAAGGAGGACAGCATTGCTGAAAAAAAGCATAAAAAAAGACTGGAATTTGCCAAACTACATGTTGACAAGCCACAAAGCTTCTGGGAGAATGTCCTATGGACAGATGAGACAAAAATGGAACTTTTTGGCAAAGTACATCAGCTCTATGTTCACAGACAGAAAAATTAAGCATATCAAGAAAAGAACACTGTCCCTACTGTAAAACATGGAGGAGGCTCTGTTATGTTTGGGGGCTGCTTTGCTGCATCTGGCACAGGGTGTCTAGAATCTGTGCAGGCTACAATGAAATCTCAAGACTATCAAGGGATTCTAGAGAGAAATGTGCTGCCCAGTGTCAGTCTCATTGACAGTTACAGGAATCGGTTGATTACAGTGATCGTCTCAAAAGGTTGTGCAACAAAATATTAAGTTAAGGGTGCAATCATTTCTGTCCAGGCCTATTTCATGAGTTTTACTTTTTAAAAATTCTGTAGAAGCATTGTTGAAAGGCAATGTTTGACTTTCATTTGTTCATTTTCATAGATTTTTTATTATTACTTTTGTCAGATTCACGTTATTTCTGTGACCATTGTGGCTTTTTCTGTCACGAGGGGTACCAACAATTTTGACTATGTGTGTATGTTATACTGGACATGGATATGCTTATACAACAGCACTCTGTGAACATCAACTCTTTACCAACATATAATATTGAGCTTGCATCTTTCCTGGCAGAAGATGGCTGTGTAATTCAACCATCATCTGCCTCTAACAGTCACGAGTGTGCTGCCCCGACAGTTCACTTGTTAAAGGGAACCTGTCACCCCCAAAATTGAGGGTGAGCTAAGCCCACTGGCATCAGGGGCTTATCTACAGCATTCTGTAATGCTGTAGATAAGCCCCCAATGGATCCTGAAAGATGAGAAAAAGAGGTTAGATTATACTCACCCAGGGGCAGTCCCGCTGCGGTCTGGTCCGGGGCCTCCCATCTTCTTATGATGACATCCTCTTCGTGTCTTCACGCTGTGGCTCCAGCTCAGCCGTACTTTGCCTGCCCTGTTGAGGGCAGAGCAAAGTACTGCAGAGCACAGGCGCTGGGAAAGGTCAGAGAGGCCCGGAGCCTGCGCACTGCAGTACTTTGCTCTGCCCGAGCCGCAGCATGAAGACAAAAAGAGGACGTCATCCTAAGAATATGGGAGGCCCCGGACCACGACACCCATCGGATCGAACCGCCTGCTCAGGTGAATATAATATAACCTCTTTTTCTCATCTTTCAGGATACATCGGGGGCTTATCTACAGCATTCCAGAATGCTGTAGATAAGCCCCTGATGCCGGTGGGCTTAGCTCACCTTCGATTTTGGGGGTGACAGTTTCCCTTAAAATGCCTATGTCAATCTCTGATAGGGTGATTTTTTTTGCCACATACAGCAGCGTTGTGGTATTACAAATAATTAGATGATCACAGGTGCCAATCTCTAAAGGGACTTCAAAATACAGGTAAAAAAATATGTTTTTTAAAAAATTTGATTTTTTTTTTTATTATAAATATAAGAGTTTAAATCACGACCCTTTTCCCCCATGAAAAATAAAAATATTTTAAAAAGATACACTAATGTGGTATCCCCCCCACACCCGTAAAATTCCCATTTATCAGAATATAAAATTATTTAGCCTTATTGATAAAGGCATTAATGAGGAAGAAAATCTATACCAGAATTGAGTTTTTTTGGCCACCACAACACCGCAGAAATTGCAATGAGAAGTGATCAAAACTTTGTATCCCAAATGGTATAAATAAAAACATCAGCTCAGAGCGCAAAAAGCAACCCTGAAAATGGCATCACAAGCAAAAAACTTTCTTTTCATTTACATGTTTAGTAACACTATCCTTGTACTGACCTGGAGAATAATATTTCCAAGTTATTGTTACTGTGTAATGAATGCTGTAAAAAGAAAAACACACAGAAAAATGGAATAATTTAGCTTTTTTTAAAAAATTTTGTTGCACTTGGAATTTTTTTCTAGCTTCCTAGAACATTACATGATCAAATCGATGATATAATTAAAAAGTACAGCAAGTCCTGAAAGAAAAAAAATATGTCTATTTCAACAAAAAAAAACGTAATGGCTCTTGAAAGAATGGAAGGAAAAAACAAAAGCGCAACTGAAAGTTGCCTGGTTGGGAAGAGGTTGAATACATGAATTCCACTATTGTTTCTCATGTAAATGTGAGGTTCTTATCTCTCACCTGCAGACCTAGTTTTGGCTTAAGGTACCTTCACACTGAACGATATCGCTAGCGATCTGTGACGTTGCAGCGTCTTGGCTAGCGATATCGTTGAGTTTGACACGCAGCAGCAATCAGGATCCTGCTGTGCCATCGTTGGTCGGAGCAGAAAGTCCAGAACTTTATTTTGTCGCTGGACTCCCGCAGACATCGCTGAATCGGTGTGTGTGACGCCGATTCAGCGATGTCTTCACTGGTAACCAGGGTAAACATCGGGTTACTAAGCGCAGGGCCGCGCTTGGTAACCCGATGTTTACCCTGGTTACCAGTGTAAATGTAAAAAAAACAAACACTACATACTTACATTTCGGTGTCTGTCCCCCGGCGCTGTGCTTTCCTGCACTGTCAGCGCCGGCCGGCCGTAAAGCAGATTACAGCGGTGACGTCACCGCTGTGCTTTCCGGCCGGCGCTCACAGTCAGTGCAGGAAAGCACAGCGCCGGGGGACAGACACCGGAATGTAAGCATGTAGTGTTTTTGTTTTTTTACATTAGCACGGGTAACCAGGGTAAACATCGGGTTACTAAGCGCGGCCCTGCACTTAGTAACCCGATGTTTACCCTGGTTACCCGGGGACCGGCATCGTTGGTCGCTGGAGAGCTGTCTGTGTGACAGCTCTCCAGCGACCACACAACGATGAAACAGCGACACTGCAGCGATCGGCATCGTTGTCTAGATCGCTGAAGCGTCGCTAAATGTGACGGTACCTTTACAAGTACTGATGTAAAATACTGACCAATTACTGAATGTGTGAACGTGGCCTTACTTATGCTCTCCAGGTCCAGCACCGCCTCTCCACTAGCGCCCCAGTCTCTGCTGCTTGTCTGTAGCAATGACGACACATTGACAACACTGCAACCAATCACTGAGGTCTGCAGCTCTTCCCATGTAGACGGCATGACCTGCTAAGCTCAGTGACTGACTACAGTGCTGTAATGGCTCATACTCACTTGACAGAAACTTGGATGAGCCTCGCAAGTCAATACCCTGCCCTGCTGCCGGCACTCAGATTGGAGCATGCGGCCGCATAGGAATACATGCAGCCGCACGCTCCGCTCCTGAGTGCCGGGTGCAGTGCCAGGTATTGCCATGCAAGACTTTCTTGCAAATATGAGCCCTAAATGTGATATCAGTGCTGCAGACAAACAACAGAGACTGCAGCAGCTGTCTCAGCATATTTTGCTATAACTATTGCAGTTTATAGCAGAAAGTTTTCTGAAAGACGATAGTCCCTTTAATATATTGAAAGACATTTCCACATGTATTGTAGATGCAGCATGACCGAGTTTGATAATTCAATAGAATAGCATACTAGTTTGCTTTCAGTCCAATGCAAGATCTTAAGAATAGCTTTCTTCCCTGGTAAAAAGCATCAATGGCTCATTAATACACACAATTTATGTCTTTTTTGTACTTAAAAATGATAAAGTTTTCAGGAATGCACTCAGTTTATAATAAATAGAAAAAAAACTGGAGAACATTTTATGCCCATGGTTAAAATATCACTGTAGCAAATAGGGCTGCAGCATATTCATCACACAGGAAAACAGGGACCAGTAAGGATGTTTACCAACTTTATTTGAAACTATTTTAGAACTTTTCCAGGATTGGCAGGTTTCAAAAATACACATACATCTATATAGTTTTCTGGAGATGCGGCTTTCACACATCGTCATACAGTTAAAGTGGTTGGCCAACTTCAGGGACATTTTTTTTTTACTTAAATGTAAGTATTTTGAGCTAAAAATAATTTTTGCAAAAGGGTTTTAATTACAAAA
Source organism: Ranitomeya variabilis (assembly GCF_051348905.1). Taxonomy (NCBI): domain Eukaryota; kingdom Metazoa; phylum Chordata; class Amphibia; order Anura; family Dendrobatidae; genus Ranitomeya; species Ranitomeya variabilis. Next base: position 449,638,713 of record NC_135237.1, on the reverse strand, counting down.
GTTGCACCATTTTGCTTTTACAGGCCTTTGCTTCCCAGCACATTCAACTTTATTATAGTTTGTGCAAAAACATTACTTGGCCTTAATATTTGAAAAAAATTGATTCCTTCTTTATTGTACATCCAGACGAAATAAATTAAATTAAACATTTTCGGTCCGTCATAGGACCTTCATCAGAATATCCTTATTGGAGAAAACTGGATGTCTTATGAAATTATGGCAATAAAGGCGGCTGTATGCGGTCTGGTGACGGTAATGCCAACTGGACCTGGTGGGGCTATTCACATAACAGGAGAGGAACAGCGCAACTTGAATATGCAAAGAACTTGCGACAGGAATGGTGCTGAGTGCCTCAGTAAGTCATATGGCACACCTGCCCTTCAGTAGGGACGCCCAGGAGGAGGAAAGCTAATGTGACCCTGTGGGGCTGTGACGTGGTAAGAGATAAACAGCACTCCAGTACTTGGCAGGAAACTTGCAAGGGGGATGATGCTTATTGCCCAGGTCCATCATGTGGCGATACCACCGGTGAGTGAGAGGGCTCTGGAGGAAGTGGAATTGAATTCTACTCAAAATTTACTAAACTCTGCATTCACCAATATGGTGGGGGCTGGCTACGATGTTTCTGAACCTCAAATGGCCACTCAAATGATAAAAATATAAAAAATCCTAACGAGAAAGGTCACAACGTCATGGCATTGCAATCTGCCCACAGACCTTACACATGCATGCGTAGAACCCTCTGGATCGGAAGCCCCAGCTCAGGGTGAGAAGCAAGTGGTACGAGTGGTTTCAGTGCGAGTGGAGATGATATGAAGATGTGGCAAGGACCAGATGAGAAACGGTGAGGAGCGGAGGGGGCGGAGAGGTGAGTGGTGAGTATAACAGCTATTTTCTTTTTTTTTTACATATGACGTCTATTATTCTCTGAGGTCTGGTGAAAAACCACAGAGCATAATAACAGACTTTAAATTCAAGGAGAATAATTTCTCTGCAAATTAAATTTCATGGTAAAAGCCATTTGAATAGACAAATTTTGCCTGATCCACCCAGCTCTAGGTACAAACTTTAATTTCTCCCACACACTGACCAGAATTTCGGTCCATGCAATGGCTGTTGATGGAGGAACATGTGACCAGATAAGTCCATCAGCCTCTTTCCATAGAAAAGCAACTGTCCTGGTTGAGCTGTTACATAATATGGAAGAGCTCCTCCACCAGCAGCCACTGTGTGGACAGAAATTCTGGTCAATATGTGAGGAACGCTAAACTAACAAGGGAAAGTGGCTGACCTTCTAAACTGAGAATCTGTCAGTGAGCACGCACAGAACCCCCTTAGTAAACCTGGAAGCCTCGATCTAGTGACGAAGGCCGGGAGAATTCTGCACTGCCAATGTCAATCTGAAGATGTGACGAGGACTAGACTGGTGGAGGCAAAAAGCAGAGGGGCCAAAGAAGTGCGCATAAGTGTTTTCATTTTTATTTCTTTTTACAGTTTGATGGCCTTCTATGGTTCAGAAAAATGGTGGCCAGCAGAACAGAACTTTAATAAATCCACATTTTTCTAATGCACATTTTTGTTAAATTCAAGTAGAATTAAATTTACTCGAATTTATTCACTTCTCTCTACTTGGGAGTGATCTGGAGTCAGTCAGTAGAGGTGTTAAGTGTGCATGTATAGTGAGTGATAAATCCAGGTTTTAAATTGAGTTCTTTTGTTAAATACTTGAACATAATTACCAGCTTGAAGTGACATATTTTTCTCTCTTTGTCATTGTTTAAATGACCATTTAGTGTTAAGACAAAAAATCTGTCATACTGTGTACTGATCCAGAGAACTGTTATCCCACAGTCTTGTACAGCTCATTCTTTATAGTTTTTGTTTAGTTTCCCCAATATAGGTTCCTTCATGGCACCTTGCACAATGTATCTTGTACACCATATTGGAGGGATGTACAGGAGAAAGCATTCATGATTTAATAGTCCTATTTTGTGCTGCACATGTGGCCTCTTTCTGGATAAGATGATAAGACACCTCTGCAGCTGTAGCTCTGCTATGAGTGCTATTAGCTCTGCTGTAATCATTTTTCCCCAACACTCACTTCCATGAGTTGTAAGATGGATGTTTTTGCAATCACTCTAAGGTCTCCCTTCTCTGTACAGTAGGTTCACAGATCAGGGCTAAGAGTAGGGTTGTTTATCTTTACATCTCAGAGGAGAAAGCATGTTCTTCTGGCCTTCTTTGTTCTTCTGTGCGAAATCCTCTACTTATGATTGGTCAACGTCATTCAGGGGGAAAAGTACAGTACATGCCACCAGAGACAAATCTAGTAAAAATAAATAAATGCCTCATTGGGAATAACATAAAATATAAAAGTTAATAAACAGAGATAAGAATTGAAAAAATAAAATATATGTTTTATTCAGCTCTGCAGCCACTATTCATAGAATCTTAAAATGTTAGAATTTGAAGGGACCTCCAGGGTCAACATAATCAACCCCCTACTCAATGCAGGATTCTCTAAACCATCTCAGACAGATTTCTGTCCAGCCTCAGTTTGAAGACTCCTATTGAAGGAGAACTCGCCAACTCTCGTGGCAGCCTGTTCTACTTATTGATCACCCTAACTGTCAAAAATGTTTTTCTAATATATAATCTGTATCTTCTGCCTTTCAATTTCATTCCATTACTTCTCGTGTTTTCATGTGCAAACAAGATGAGCCCTCTGCACGGTAACATCCCTTCCGATATTTGTAAACAGCTATTTAGTCTCCTCTCAACCATCTTTTTTGCAAGCTAAACAGTTAAAGATTCTTTAACCGTTCCTTGTAGGACATACTTTCCAGTCCGCTCACCATGATGATAGCTCTTCTCTGAATTGGCTTCAGTTTTTCAAAGTCTTTTTTAAAATGTGGTGCCGAAAACTGGATGTGGCCAGTGTAACATATTAAACTAGTGAAAGGTCATCTTTAAATCCAGAAGAAATAAGGAGCAGTGAGTTTTAGATGACATCGCCTATTATATTTGATGGACAGAGGAGAGGAGGAATAAGGAGCAAATGAAAAAAACAAACAGAGGGAGACACAGATCATACTGGGCTTTCCAACAAGACTTTAACCTCACCCCATAGCCTGTATTTAAATCTATACTGCTCAGCACTGCTATATATTTTTCTCTCTAATACTGCTGCTTCTGTCGGTGTGCAATCTAAGGAATGAAGAGCAGAAATCCCTCTCTGTGTGATGTGCTCAGTATTAGGTATGAGCGAACCTGAACTGTAAAGTTCGGCACCGTACCGAACACATAGTGTTCGTTCACACGGTCCCGAACACAGGTTTCCATGGGAAATGCATGTTACAGTTCGGGTTCAGTTTAGGCTGTAAAAAAAACAGAAAATTAATAATAAACATAAGAATTATACTTACCTGTCCAGCGACGCATCCTTCTGTCCCGCTGTCTCCCGGCCGCATCTGCTTCCGGGGCCGCTCATTACCTTCTGCCGGTATTCACTGCACTCGGCAGTCTTCGGGTTTTCCGGCAGTGTTTGTGCAGTGACGTCACCGCACGAACACTGGCAGAAAAAGCTGAAGACTGCCGAGTGCAGTTAATAGTGCCGGCAGTTAATGAGCGGCCCTGGAAGCAGATGCGGCCGGGAGACAGCGGAATGGGAGGACTGTTGTGAATTCCATTTCTCAGACTCCTTCCTGTGGTCGTGAATGGTACTTTGGTTAGTTCTGCTCTTGGACTCCCTCTGGTGGCTTTGAGCGGGACTGCTGGTCTCTGAGGTTTGCTTTATCAGCTGTCCTCGTTTATTGTTATGCTGGCTTCCCTATTTAACTCTACTCAGATCGTTACTTCATGCCAGCTGTCAATGTATCAGTATTGGTTCAGATCTCTCTTGGACTTCTCTGAGGACCTGTCTACTCCAGCAGAAGCTAAGTCCCTGCTAGTTCATTTGTTGTTACTGCTGCCTGAATATATTTCTTAGTACTGCTAAATTCTAGTCCAGCTTGCTATCATGATATTTCCTTGCTAGCTGGAAGCTCTGGGGTGCAGTGTTGCAACTCCACACCGTGAGTCGGTGTAGGGGTCTTTTTGCATACTCTGCGTGGTTTTTGTAGTTTTTTGTGCTGACCGCATAGTTTCCTTTTCTATCCTCTGACTATTTAGTGAAGTCTGGCCTCCTTTGCTAAAACCTGTTTCATTCCTGTGTTTGTGACTTTCCTCTTAACTCACAGTCAATATATGTGGGGGGCTGCCTTTACCTTTGGGGAATTTCTCTGAGGCAAGGTTAGGCTTCTATTTCTATCTTTAGGGGTAGTTAGCTCTTAGGCTGTGAAGAGGCATCTAGGGAGAGTTAGGTACGCTCCACGGCTATTTCTAGTGTGTGTAATAGGAGTAGGGTTTGCGGTCAGCAGAGTTCCCACTTTCCCAGAGCTTGTTCCGATTACTAGTTTACTCATCAGGTTTTTCCAGGTGCTCCTAACCACCAGGTCCATAACAGAGGATGTGTTGCTGGACAGGTAAGTATAATTCTAATATTTATTATTCATTTTCTGCCTTTTTTTTACAGCCCCCCCGCCCAATTCTATATATGTAAACTCCGACTTCGGGGTTCGGACGCAAGTTCGTGTCATGTCTGGCCCAGAACTCGAACTTTACAGAAAGCTTGGGTGAACCTGCCGATCCCAAACATCGGGGGGGGGGGGGGTTCACCCATCACTACTAGTATTGGTCACATTGTAGCAGCTAGTTTCCTCCCACAAGCTATGCCTTTGCCTCAATGGCAAATTAAGAGATAGAACCTGCAGAGAAGAAAATGGTGACAATGCAGAATACAATGTAAGTAAAAATCTTTGCACTCCAGAGTACATGCAAAAAACATTGAAATTATTTATTTCAGAAAAGCAATCCTATGTATATACTGATTTTTAATGTTTCTTCCTTCAATCAGGCATTTATCAGAAGCCAAATAAAAGTATAAGAAAGAATAAAGATTATAGCACTTAGGTGTAGGCATAAGCGTGCTGCTGGAGAATGCTGAAACATAATAAATCTGTATATACAGAGCATTGTTTTTCCAAAATAAATAATTTCAGTATTCTTTGCATCTATCCTGGAGTGCCAAAATCTTTACTTACACTATATTTGGAGTGGAATCCCACTTGAGCACCCACCCATCAGGAGTGCCACGTGGACCTATGTCTAAATGTAGAATACAAATCATAAGAAATAGTGTTATTCATCATGTACACACACAGAACAAATAGAGAAAGATAAACCAGCTCACCCCAGCTAGGCATCCTAGGAGGCACGGATCGGCAAGGAACCACTTGTGGAAATGAAAAAAGAAAATGATCCAGCTTCCAAGCTTGTAAAAATCTTTGTTAAAGAACACAATGGATGTTCGAAACGCGTAGCTGTGTCTACATTCTTGATGGAATCTATTAATATTTTTTCATCCAATAAATGTTTGCAAGCTTGGAAGCTGGATCATCTTATTTTTTCCACACACAGAACAGCTTGTTTGAATTTTACTTGAAAGAACAGTTAACCTTTAAAGATAGATTATGGAATTCACCACTGGTAAAACACTTCCTGACCTGCCTGTGATCAGCTGACAGCTTTTTTTCCCTCACATTTCTTTGCTAAACATGCTAGCGTTTTAAATGGAGGAATGGCGTAAGCCACTACCACACTACCAGACATCAAAGGATCCAAATTTGGATGTTAAACAAAATAATTAGGCATTAAAATTAAACATGCTCGATCTTCTTTCCCATTACATCTTCATTTGGGGTAGAGCCAGGAGGTCAACCATCCTTACAAATTTTGGTGGATTTAGCCAATATTAATTTAATATGTCTACAGGACTATGTAACTAAATTTACTAAACAATGCACAGTTTGAAAATATGGCACCTGTCAATTCATCTGGATGTTGGAACACAACAGCGTGTAATGGATACTTTTTTTCATGGTCATCGGCTCAGTTTCAAGCCATGCTGACTTGATAAATGATTGATCTGTAGAAATATTGATCTTGTGCAAGCCTAGAAAGGTTCACCAGGGTCTGCTCCGCTGTTATCATGATAGTTTCAAGCCATTGGATTGCTGGTCCTCTTCACCTTGTTCATTTTATTCTTAAAGTCATGATGTCCTTCTCCAGTGATAACTATCTTCGTAAGATGTGTCCAAATTAGACAAGTCGTATTTTGATGATCCTTGCTTCAAGTGACATGTCTGGCTTGAGATATATAGCTTCACTATAATGTGGTTACATAGCATTAGCATCCATCTTGGCAACAAACTCTGCCAGTCCACTGCTTACCTGGCCTACTGATCAACCTGAATCCTTTGGGGAGGAAAACACTTTGAGGCCATTTTTCTCTTCATTCAGTAGCCCGTTTATTGCAATTTATGCTTTTTGTCAAACTTTCAATTAGTGATGGTTTCTCATTCTAAATAAACATGTGCATTGGGCATGCCCATCGTGACCAGTTATATCACTAATTAGGCATATATACATACACTCACCGGCCACTTTATTAGGTACACCATGCTAGTAACGGGTTGGACCCCCTTTTGCCTTCAGAACTGCCTCAATTCTTCGTGGCATAGATTCAACAAGGTGCTGGAAGCATTCCTCAGAGATTTTGGTCCATATTGACATGATGGCATCACACAGTTGCCGCAGATTTGTCGGCTGCACATCCCAAAGATGCTCCATACAAGGCAGGATGGATCCATGCTTTCATGTTGTTTACGCCAAATTCTGACCCTACCATCCGAATGTCGCAGCAGAAATCGAGACTCATCAGACCAAGCAACGTTTTTCCAATCTTCTACTGTCCAATTTCGATGAGCTTGTACAAATTGTAGCCTCAGTTTCCTGTTCTTAGCTGAAAGGAGTGGTACCCGGTGTGGTCTTCTGCTGCTGTAGCCCATCTGCCTCAAAGTTCGACGCACTGTGCGTTCAGAGATGCTCTTAGGCCTACCTTGGTTGTAACGGGTGGCGATTTGAGTCACTGTTGCCTTTCTATCAGCTCGAACCAGTCTGCCCATTCTCCTCTGACCTCTGGCATCAACAAGGCATTTCCGCCCACAGAACTGCCGCTCACTGGATTTTTTTTCTTTTTCGGACCATTCTCTGTAAACCCTAGAGATGGTTGTGCGTGAAAATCCCAGTAGATCAGCAGTTTCTGAAATACTCAGACCAGCCCTTCTGGCACCAACAACCATGCCACGTTCAAAGGCACTCAAATCACCTTTCTTCCCCATACTGATGCTCGGTTTGAACTGCAGGAGATTGTCTTGACCATGTCTACATGCCTAAATGCACTGAGTTGCCGCCATGTGATTGGCTGATTAGAAATTAAGTGTTAACAAGAAGTTGGACAGGTGTACCTAATAAAGTAGCCAGTGAGTGTATATGGACATTGATTTGTATGCTGTGAGTATTTGTGTGATTATGTGAACCATTTTTTGCATCATTTCATCATTCTTTATGCTATATTGGCTGTTGATGGGTGATTTTTATATAGGGTTTTTGAGACGAGGGAAAGTGTACGTTGAGAGGGGGCGCCACAACTTGCGTTGCTTCTAGGGTGTCAACCTTCGTGGAAAGGCATTACCAGATAATAGTGCTACCTAGTGATAAATTATTTTCCTCACAATAGACCTATATCCTCAAAAAGTTGTTTATATTTGGGTGTAAATAACACATTTCACAATATTATTATCAATAAGAATCTAAGTAAATCTAAATATGAACTTTAAGATTGAAGAACTTATTCTAAGTAATGTAATGGCATAGTGCGCTGTAGCGCAGGCGCAGTTGAGCGTTTCAAAATATGCTGGATACTGTGGTGTATTGCCACTTTAAAATACCTCACCCAATATGGTGACACAATGTGCTAATGCGCATGTGCTGTTTGAAAAATGCCACACAGGTTATACGATTGGCCGACATTCTATTACTCATTGATGACGCGCTGGGGCATACGCAATGAGTCTATTAGAACGCTGAACAGCGTGAGTGGCGTCCTCCATGAGTATACATGTGATCTGTGGGGTAAGATTGGATACAGTATGAAATCAGATGATGTGAAAGACAGTAACAAAGCAATATGAATGGTGTTTAACTATTGTAATTTTTTTTTTAAAGCATGGAGCACTTTGGCATTTTGCACTTATGAGGGATATGTGAACCATATATAATGAGAAAATAAGGTGATGCACTAAAAAAAGTTTTTTTGTAATATATTCTTGTATTATGATGTAATGCACTTCATGAATATGTAATTGACTGTAATTAAGGATTGTTAGGATACCTATAAATACACACTCTTTTGTAACACCCACTGCTTGAGAAAGGCTCATTTGGAGCCAAAACGTTGCCCAGACATGTGGGTTGAATATATTTGGGATGTTTTTTCAACAAGGATATGCAGTGCTGCCTTCACTTTTTGAGACTATATGCATTTGGAGCAATCACTGGACAGGTTGTCTGGGGGCCATGCACCCGAAGATAAGTAGTTGTGCTGTTCCCCTTTTTTAGTGCTATTTTTTTAAATACATCATGGTCTTGTGTGTACAGTGGGTATGGAAAGTATTCAGACCCCTTTAAAATTTTCACTCTTTGCTTCATTGCAGCCATTTGGCAAATTCAAAAAAGTTAATTTTTTCTCCTTAATGTAAACTCTGCACCCCATCTTGACTGAAAAAAACAGAAATGTAGTAATTTTTGCAAAATTATAAAAGAAAAACTGAAATATCACATGGTCATAGGTATGCAGACTCTTTGCTCAGTATTGAGTAGAAGCACTTTTTGAGCTAGTACAGCCATGAGTCTTCTTGGGAATGATGCAACAAGTATTTCACACCTGGATTTGGGGATCCTCTGCCATTCTTCCTTGCAGATCCTCTCCAGTTCCATCAGGTTGGATGATGAACGTTGGTGGACAGCCATTTTCAGTTCTCTCCAGAGATGCTCAATTGGGTTTAGCTCAGGGCTCTGGCTAGGCCAGTCATTAATGGTCACAAAGTTGTTATTTTAGCTTTATGCTTAGGGTCATTGTCTTGTTGGAAGGTGAACCTTCAGTCAAGTCTGAGGTCCAGAGCACTCTAGAAGAGGTTTTCAACTAGGATAACTCTGTACTTGGCCGCATTCATGTTTCTTTCAATGACAACCAGTTGTCCTGCCCCTGAAGCTGGAAAACACCCCCATAGCATGATGCTACCACCTCCATGTTTCACTGTTGGGATTGTATTGGGCAGTTGATGAGCAGTGCCTGGTTTTATCCACACATACCGCTTAGAATTATCATCACCAAAAAGTTCTATCTTCGTCTCATCAGACCAGAGAATCTTATTTCTCAAAGTCTTGGAGTCCTTCATGTGTTTTTTGCAAACTATATGCGGGCTTTCATATGTCTTGCACTGAGGAGAGGCTTCCGTCCGGCCACTCTGCCATAAAGGCCTGACTGGTGGAGGGCTGCATGGATAGTTGACTTTGTGGATCTTTCTCCCATCTCCCTATTGCATCTCTGGAGCTCAGCCACAGTATTCTTGGACTTCTTCTTTACCTCTCTCACCAAGGCTCTTCTCCCATGATTGCTCAGATTCGGTGGATGGCCAGGTCTACAAGACTTCGAGTGGTTCCAAACTTCTTCCATTTAAGGATTATGGAGGCCACTGTGCTCTTAGGAACCTTGAGTACTGCAGAAATTCTGTTGTAACCTTAGCCAGATCTCTGTCATGCCACATTCTGTCTCTGAGCTCCTTGGCCAGTTCCTTTGATCTCATGATTCTCATTTGGTCTGACATGCACTGTGAGCTGTGAGGTCTTATATAGACAGGTATGTGCCTTTCCAAATCAAGTCCTATCAGTTTAATTAAACACAGCTGGACTCCAATGAAGGAGTAGAACCATCTCAAGGAGGATCACAAGGAAATGGACAGCATGTGACTTAAATATGTGTGTCTAAGCAAAGGGTCTGAATACTTATGACCATGTGATATTTCAGTTTTTCTTTTTTATTAGATTAGCAAAAAATTCTACATTTCTATTTTTTCAGTCAAGATGGGATGCAGAGTGTACATTAATGTGAAAAAATGAATTTTTGAATTTACCAAATGGCTGCAATGAAACAAAGAGTGAACATTTTAAAGGGGTCTGAATACTTTCCGTACCCACTGTATATGTGTGTATATGTTGTTTGTTTACCTTTTTAATGTATATCTAATAAAAGCAGTGTTTTATCTTTAATCAAGGGAATTTTGTATACTAGTGAGCACTTTATATAGCATTTCAATAATCCAACACTGTTCATGTTTAGTCATTATGTTGATAAAATCCACTAAGAGCCACCTTGTTCAATAATCTCATGCTATTCTCATAGCTTTCAGTGTACTGTACACAGACAGTAATATAGACAATAATATAATAACAATATTTTTATTTGTAGAGATCAACCTGATATATATTGTATATTTTCACCTTTGCTCACATTTACCATATTTTAAGGTTCTTGCCTGCTTACATTCTGTTTCTGCATTAATGTAGCCCTTAAATTATTTATGAAAGAAACTTGAAAGAGTAATTCTGCTTAATTTGTTTTGGTTTAACATTTAAAAGATAGCTCATAAGAACTGTATAAATATAAAGTATTTATAAAGCTCAATGTACATTTAGCAAACGGGTACATATTTGTTGAGAAGGCTACAGTGTGTGTCTGACCTAGTCTTTAAGGACTTAGTTGCATATTCTCTGTGGATTTGGATTCCATAACTACCCAATGGAGGATTAACAGATAAACATGGGCATTTATTGTGTAAAAACAATATTTATAGCACTAAGCCATAAATATAGTATTAAAACGGTTTATTTAAATTTAAGAAATACATCTGCTCTGAATAATACATCTGCCCTATAAGCTGTGCTGACGTTTACCAATACAAATGGCATTTTCCAATCGTTAATTCATAAATGACTGGGCAATGCAAGATGCTGGATTTATCCACGTTCTCTTTATGTGGGATAAAATTAAATTATGGTTATATATGTACTCTTTTTAATTTATAGTTGATGTTCTTTCTTCATTAACCCCTTCACCCCCAAGGGTGGTTTGCACGTTAATGACCGGGCCAATTTTTACAATTCTGACCACTGTCCCTTTATGAGGCTATAACTCTGGAACGCTTTGACGGATCTTGGCGATTCTGACATTGTTTTCTCGTGACATATTGTACTTCATGTTAGTGGTAAAATTTATTCGATATAACTTGCGTTTATTTGTGAAAAAAATGGAAATTTGGCGAAAATTTTGAAAATTTTGCAATTTTCCAACTTTGAATTTTTATGCCCTTAAATCACAGACATATGTCACGCAAAATACTTAATAAGTAACATTTCCCACATGTCTACTTTACATCAGTACAATTTTGGAACCAAAATTTTTTTTTGTGACGGAGTTACAAGGGTTAAAAGTTGACCAGCAATTTCTCATTTTTACAACACCATTTTTTTTTAGGGACCACATCTCATTTGAAGTCATTTTGAGGGGTCTATATGATAGAAAATACCCAAGTGTGACACCATTCTAAAAACTGCACCCCTCAAGGTGCTCAAAACCACATTCAAGAAGTTTATTAACCCTTCAGGTGTTTCACAGGAATTTTTGGAATGTTTAAATAAAAATGAACATTTAACTTTTTTTCACACAAAATTTATTTCAGCTCCAATTTGTTTTATTTTACCAAGGGTAACAGGAGAAAATGGACCCCCAAAGTTGTTGTACAATTTGTATAAAGGAACCAGAGAATAAACACACACCGGCGCTCCCAGGGGAATAAAGCAGAAGGCTGCAGGTACCTAGACAGTAACTGTGCTAATTCTGTCGAATAATAAAGGAAAATACTAAATAAACAAAGGCACCGCGCCAACTAAATAAATAATGCGTAAATGTACACAGTGAGCATCTACCTGAACACAACGTGACGCACAATGAAAATATAAAAGGTAACAATAGCAGAGTGGATGCCTGTTATTTCCAAAGCTACCACATAGAGTACATGGCTTGCTATTAGAAGAGAAAACACACTTACTGGCTAATGATGTAGCTGTTTGTGAAGGTGGGAGCACGTTTTCAGGAGAGCTGCAGTAGTAGGAACAGGATCGCCAGCGGCCACAAAAGTGAAAGTAAAAATCCAGTATCCAGATTTGCGATGCAACATGGACCAGGAGAAGCTGGTGCACAGAGCGGTGAAAAAGGGGCGTGGTAAAGGTGACGTCACCAAAACAAAAAAAAAAACAAAAACAGAGGACGAATGCCGCACAGGACCACACTTGCCTACGCGTTTCGAAGGTCTACGGACCTTCTTCGTCAGGGTGTGGTCCTGTGCGGCATTCGTCCTCTGTTTTTGTTTTTTTTTTTTGTTTTGGTGACGTCACCTTTACCACGCCCCTTTTTCACCGCTCTGTGCACCAGCTTCTCCTGGTCCATGTGTGCCGGCAAGCGGTGTTCCTGACGTGTGCGGCAGGCACATACTCACCAGGGAGGACGCTCCCTTTACTTTTGGGTGTTTGTGCCGCCCCACGTCACTGTCCTGGGCATCGCAAATCTGGATATTGGATTTTTACTTTCACTTTTGTGGCCGCTGGCGATCCTGTTCCTACTACTGCAGCTCTCCTGAAAACGTGCTCTCACCTTCACAAACAGCTACATCATTAGCCAGTAAGTGTGTTTTCTCTTCTAATAGCAAGCCATGTACTCTATGTGGTAGCTTTGGAAATAACAGGCATCCACTCTGTCCTGGGCATCGCAAATCTGGATACTGGATTTTTACTTTCACTTTTGTGGCCGCTGGCGATCCTGTTCCTACTACTGCAGCTCTCCTGAAAACGTGCTCCCACCTTCACAAACAGCTACATCATTAGCCAGTAAGTGTGTTTTCTCTTCTAATAGCAAGCCATGTACTCTATGTGGTAGCTTTGGAAATAACAGGCATCCACTCTGCTATTGTTACCTTTTATATTTTCATTGTGCGTCACGTTGTGTTCAGGTAGATGCTCACTGTGTACATTTACGCATTATTTATTTAGTTGGCGCGGTGCCTTTGTTTATTTAGTATTGTTGTACAATTTGTCCTGAGTACGCTGATACCCCATATGTGGGGGTAAACCACTGTTTGGGCGTATGGCAGAGCTCGGAAGGAAAGGAGCGCCATTTGACTTTTCAATGCAAAATTGACTGGAATTGAGATGGGACGCCATGTTGCGTTTGGAGAGCCCCTGATGTGCCTAAACACTGAAACCCCCTACAAGTGACACCATTTTGGAAAGTAGACCCCCTAAGGAACTTATCTTGATGTGTGGTGAGCACTTTGACCCACCAAGTGCTTCACAGAAGTTTATAATGCAGAGCCGTAAAAATAAAAAATCATATTGTTTCACAAAAATGATCTTTTCGCCCCCAATTTTTTATTTTCCCAAGGGTAAGAGAAGAAATTGGACCCCAAAAAATGTTGTGCAATTTGTCCTGAGTACGATGATACCCCATATGTGGGTGTAAACCATTGTTTGGGCGCATGGCAGAGCTTGGAAGGGAAGGAGCGCCATTTGACTTTTCAATGCAAAATTGACTGGAATTGAGATGGGACGCCATGTTGCGTTTGGAGAGCCCCTGATGTGCCTAAACATTGAAACTCCCTACAAGTGACACCATTTTGGAAAGTAGACCCCCTAAGGAACTTATCTAGATGTGTGGTGAGCACTTTGACCCACCAAGTGCTTCACAGAAGTTTATAATGCAGAGCCGTAAAAATAAAAAATCATATTTTTTCACAAAAATGATCTTTTCGCCCCCAATTTTTTATTTTCCCAAGGGTAAGAGAAGAAATTGGACCCCAAAAAATGTTGGCCAATTTGTCCTGAGTACGATGATACCCCATATGTGGGTGTAAACCATTGTTTGGGCGCATGGCAGAGCTTGGAAGGGAAGGAGCGCCATTTGACTTTTCAATGCAAAATTGACTGGAATTGAGATGGGACGCCATGTTGCGTTTGGAGAGCCCCTGATGTGCCTAAACATTGAAACTCCCTACAAGTGACACCATTTTGGAAAGTAGACCCCCTAAGGAACTTATCTAGATGTGTGGTGAGCACTTTGACCCACCAAGTGCTTCACAGAAGTTTATAATGCAGAGCCGTAAAAATAAAAAATCATATTTTTTCACAAAAATGATCTTTTCGCCCCCAATTTTTTATTTTCCCAAGGGTAAGAGAAGAAATTGGACCCCAAAAAATGTTGTGCAATTTGTCCTGAGTACGATGATACCCCATATGTGGGTGTAAACCATTGTTTGGGCGCATGGCAGAGCTTGGAAGGGAAGGAGCGCCATTTGACTTTTCAATGCAAAATTGACTGGAATTGAGATGGGACGCCATGTTGCGTTTGGAGAGCCCCTGATGTGCCTAAACATTGAAACTCCCTACAAGTGACACCATTTTGGAAAGTAGACCCCCTAAGGAACTTATCTAGATGTGTGGTGAGCACTTTGACCCACCAAGTGCTTCACAGAAGTTTATAATGCAGAGCCGTAAAAATAAAAAATCATATTTTTTCACAAAAATGATCTTTTCGCCCCCAATTTTTTATTTTCCCAAGGGTAAGAGAAGAAATTGGACCCCAAAAAATGTTGGCCAATTTGTCCTGAGTACGCTGATACCCCATATGTGGGTGTAAACCATTGTTTGGGCGCATGGCAGAGCTTGGAAGGGAAGGAGCGCCATTTGACTTTTCAATGCAAAATTGACTGGAATTGAGATGGGACGCCATGTTGCGTTTGGAGAGCCCCTGATGTGCCTAAACATTGAAACTCCCTACAAGTGACACCATTTTGGAAAGTAGACCCCCTAAGGAACTTATCTAGATGTGTGGTGAGCACTTTGACCCACCAAGTGCTTCACAGAAGTTTATAATGCAGAGCCGTAAAAATAAAAAATCATATTTTTTCACAAAAATGATCTTTTCGCCCCCAATTTTTTATTTTCCCAAGGGTAAGAGAAGAAATTGGACCCCAAAAAATGTTGGCCAATTTGTCCTGAGTACGCTGATACCCCATATGTGGGTGTAAACCATTGTTTGGGCGCATGGCAGAGCTTGGAAGGGAAGGAGCGCCATTTGACTTTTCAATGCAAAATTGACTGGAATTGAGATGGGACGCCATGTTGCGTTTGGAGAGCCCCTGATGTGCCTAAACATTGAAACTCCCTACAAGTGACACCATTTTGGAAAGTAGACCCCCTAAGGATCTTATCTAGATGTGTTTTGAGAGCTTTGAACCCCCAAGTGTTTCACTACAGATTATAACGCAGAGCCGTGAAAATAATTTTTATTTTTTTTCTCAAAAATGATTTTTTTAGCACCCAGCTTTGTATTTTTACAAGGGTAACAGAATAAATTGGACCCCAAAATTTGTTTTCCAATTTGTCCTGAGTACGCTGATACCCCATATGTGGGGGGGAACCACTGTTTGGGCGCATGACAGAGCTCGGAAGGGAAGGAGCGCCATTTGGAATGCAGACTTAAATGGATTGGTCAGCAGCCGTCACGTTGCATTTGCAGAGCCCCTGATGTACCCAAACAGTACAAACCCCCCACAAGTGACCCCATATTGGAAACTAGACCTCCCAAGGAACTTATCTAGATGTGTTTTGAGAACTTTGAACCCCCAAGTGTTTCACTAAAGTTTATAGCGCAAAGCCGTGAAAATAAAAATTCTTTTTTTTTTTCACAAAAATGATTTTTTAGCCCCCAGTTTTGTATTTTTACAAGGGTAACAGGATAAATTAGACCCCAAAAGTTGTTGTCCAATTTGTCCTGAGTACGCTGATACCCCATATGTGGGGGGGAACCACTGTTTGGGTGCATGACAGAGCTCGGAAGGGAAGGAGCGCCATTTGGAATGCAGCCTTAAATGGATTGGTCTGCAGGCGTCACGTTGCATTTGCAGAGCCCCTGATGTACCCAAACAGTACAAACCCCCCACAAGTGACCCCATATTGGAAACTAGACCTCCCAAGGAACTTATCTAGATGTGTTGTGAGAACTTTGAACCCCCAAGTGTTTCACTACAGTTTATAACGCAGAGCCGTGAAAATAAAACATCTTTTTTTTCCCACAAAAATGATTTTTAGCCCCCCAAATTTTTATTTTCCTAAGGATAACAAGAGAACTTGGACCCCAGAAGTTGTTGTTCAATTTGTCCCGAGTACGCTGATAACACATATGTTGGGGTAAACCCCTTTTTGGGCGCACGGGAGAGCTCGGAAGGGAAGGAGCACTGTTTTACTTTTTCAACGCAGAATTGGCTGGAATTGAGATTGGACGCCATGTCGCGCTTGGAGAGCCCCTGATGTGCCTGGACAGTGGAAACTCCCCAATTCTACCTGAAACCCTAACCCAAACACACCCCTAACCCTAATCCCAACGGTAACCCTAACCACACCCCTAGCCCTGACACACCCATAATTCTAATCCCAACCCTAATCCAAACGTAAATGTAATCCAAACCCTAACCCTAACTTTACCTCCAACCCTAGCCCTAACCCTAACCCTACCCCTCACCCTAACCCTAAACGTGACTGAAATACGTGTCACTAAAATACGTGTCACTAAAATACGTGGCACTGAAATACGTGGCACTGAAATACGTGGCACTGAAACACGTGGCACTGAAACACGTGGCACTGAAACACGTGGCACTGAAACACGTGGCACTGAAATACGTGGCCCTAAAATACGTGGCACTGAAATACGTGGCACTGAAATATGTGGCACTGAAATACGTGGCACTGAAATACGTGGCACTGAAACACGTGGCACTGAAATACGTGATACGTGGCACTGAAATATGTGGCACTGAAATACGTGGCACTTAAATACGTGGCACTGAAATATGTGATACGTGGCACTGAAATACGTGGCACTGAAATACGTGGCACTGAAATACGTGGCACTGAAATACGTGGCACTGAAATACGTGGCACTGAAATATGTGATACGTGGCACTTAAATACGTGGCACTGAAACACGTGGCACTGAAACACGTGGCACTGAAATACGTGGCACTGAAATACGTGGCACTGAAATACGTGGCACTGAAATACGTGGCACTGAAATACGTGGCACTGAAATACGTGGTACTAAAATATGTGGCACTGAAATACGTGATACGTGGCACTGAAATACGTGGCACTGAAACACGTGGCACTGAAATACGTGGCACAGAAATACGTGGCACTGAAATATGTGGCACTGAAATACGTGGTACTAAAATATGTGGCACTGAAATACGTGATACGTGGCACTGAAATACGTGGCACTGAAACACGTGGCACTGAAATACGTGGCACAGAAATACGTGGCACTGAAATACGTGGCACTGAAATACGTGGCACTGAAATACGTGGCACTGAAATACGTGGCACTATGACTGTCAGAAAATGTTCATTAAACGGTTAGGGGTGAGGTTAGGGGTAGAGTTAGGGTTAGGGTTTGGATCCCTTTATCACCTTGATGGTGGTGGGTGGCTTTTCAGTGTGTTTTCTGTTTTTTTTCGATAAAAATGCATGCGTTTTTAACGCAAACAAACGCATGTGCTTAAAAACGCAAGAAAATACTGCAGGTTGTATTTCTGAAAATGAACGCATGCAGAAAAAAACCGCATGCGTTTGAAAACGCGACCAAACGCGTACAAAAAAACCGCATGCGTTTTCAATGTCAAATATAGGGAAAAAACGCATGCGGTTTTTTGTGCAAAAAACGCTGCAGACAAAAACGCAAGTGTGAAACCAGCGACGCTTTTTATAGCAAAAAAGTTTTTGCGTCTCCACATTTTGAGACCTATAATTTTTCCACATTTTGCTCCACAGAGTCATGTGAGGTCTTGTTTTTTGCGGGACGAGTTGACGTTTTTATTGGTAACATTTTCGGACACGTGACCATTTTTGATCGCTTTTTATTCCGATTTTTGTGAGGCAGAATGACCAAAAACCTGCTATTCATGAATTTCTTTTGGGAGAGGCGTTTATACCGTTCCGCGTTTGGTAAAATTGATAAAGCAGTTTTATTCGTCGGGTCAGTACGATTACAGCGATATCTCATTTATATCATTTTTTTATGTTTTGGCGCTTTTATACGATAAAAACTAAAATATAGAAAAAATAATTATTTTGGTATCGCTTTATTCTCAGGACTATAACTTTTTTATTTTTTTGCTGATGATGCTGTATGGCGGCTTTTTTTTTGCGGGACAAGATGACGTTTTCAGCGGTACCATGGATATTTATATCAGTCTTTTTGATCGTGTGTTATTCCACTTTTTGTTCGGCGGTATGGTAATAAAGCGTTGTTTTTTGCCTCGTTTTTTTTTTTTCTTACGGTGTTTACTGAAGGGGTTAACTAGTGGGGCAGTTTTATAGGTTGGGTCGTTACGGACGCGGCGATACTAAATATGTGTACTTTTATTGTTTTGTTTTTTTTATTTAGATAAAGAAATGTATTTATGGGAATAATATATTTTTTTTATTATTATTTATTTAGGAATTTTTTTTTTATTTTTTTTTACACATGTGGAAAAATTTTTTTTTTACTTTTTTACTTTGTCCCAGGGGGGGACATCACAGATCATTGATCTGGCAGTGTGCACAGCACTCTGCCAGATCGACGATCTGCTGTGCAGGGCTGCAGGCTTTCCAAGTGTCTGCTCTGAGCAGACACTCGGTAAGCCACCTCCCTCCCTGCAGGACCCGGATGCCGCGGCCATCTTGGATCCGGGACCTGCGGCGAGGAGGGAGGTAGGAGACCCTCAGAGCAACGCGATCACATCGCGTTGCTCCGGGGGTCTCAGGGAAGCCCGCAGGGAGCCCTCTCCCTGCGCGATGCTTCCCTGTACCGCCGGTACACTGCGATCATGTTTGATCGCGGTGTGCCGGGGGTTAATGTGCCGGGGGCGGTCCGTGACCGCTCCTGGCACATAGTGCCGGATGTCAGCTGCGATATGCAGCTGACACCCGGCCGCGATCGGCCGCGCTCCCCCCGTGAGCGCCGCTGATCGATGATGACGTACTATCCCGTCGGCGGTCATACGGGCCCACCCCACCTCGACGGGATAGTACGTCAAATGTCGGGAAGGGGTTAAAGGTAGTTATTACTATTAAGAAATTGATATCACATTGTAATAAATTACATTAACTATAAACTTCTTCATAAGTTCTTTGAATCAAAACATTAATAATGTATTAATAATTTATGGCATGCTTCCATTTATAAAAAAAAATTTAGATAATTTTCTATAACTCTACTTTATTTTTTCATCAGGTATCGTGCACATGTCTGTTCATAATAACAGGACAAGTGCATAATACCTGTTGATAGTGAATGCATCTCAGCAGGTACATGGGATTATAAAATCACTGACCCCACTCATTTAAATGGATAACTCTTTAATACATTTTCTACATATATGAGCCCTAGCTTCATATATATTTAAAGGGAATACATCACTAGGCTTTTGCTATCCCATCTGAGAGCAGCACAATGCAGAGGCAGATACCCCAATTCCAGTGATGTGTCACTTATTGGGCTGCTTGCTTGTTGCTTGATGTTTTATCTGCTGCAGATCTACCAGTTCTCTGATTTCTGCGCTTTATATAACCCCATCCACGTCACTGATTGGCTGTTTTCTGCCTATGCAGTGTATACAGAATCAATCAGTGGTGGGTGTGGAGTTATTCAGAGCTCATGAATATGCTTGAGCACCCGGCAGCAGTCTTACTAGTCCTCTAGTGATAATCTACAGCTGATATAACAGTAATTTTATTAAAATACTCTAAGCAGACCAGTAAGTGACACATCATTGGAATTAGGATTTATGTCTCCATATTATGCTGCTCATAGATCAGGTGGCAAAAAGATGGTGACAGATTCCTTTTACATGATAATTCTACAGGTTTTTTTGATAATTTTTGGGGATAACTGATTAAAAATATCTATTAATAAACACATATTATATAATGCATACATTACCATAGAAACACAAAAAACTGGACCACACCTAAAGTTAAGGGAAATAATATGTCGGGATACA